>NC_069503.1:77414892-77482392 GCF_027579735.1 Bombina bombina
CCATATCCGATGTACCCTCACAATCTTCTGAGTTGGGGGTGAGGGATTTGCTGTCTGAGGGAGAGATTTCTGATTCAGGAAAGATGTTCCCTCAGACAGACTCAGATATGACGGCTTTTAAATTTAAACTAGAACACCTCCGCTTATTGCTCAGGGAGGTTTTAGCGACTCTGGATGATTGTGACCCTATTGTAGTTCCAGAGAAATTGTGTAAAATAGACAGATTTCTAGAGGTTCCTGCCTACACTGATGTTTTTCCGGTCCCTAAGAGGATTTCGGACATTGTTACTAAGGAGTTGGATAGACCAGGTATTCCGTTCGCTTCCCCTCCTACTTTTAAGAAAATGTTTCCCATATCAGACACAATGCGGGACTCGTGGCAGACGGTCCCTAAGGTGGAGGGAGCCATTTCTTTCATGTAATTAACAAGAGTCCATGAGCTAGTGACGTATGGGATATACATTCCTACCAGGAGGGGCAAAGTTTCCCAAACCTTAAAATGCCTATAAATACACCCCTCACCACACCCACAAATCAGTTTTTACAAACTTTGCCTCCAAGGGAGGTGGTGAAGTAAGTTTGTGCTAGATTCTACGTTGATCTATTTTTGCTTTATATGTTGTTTTTTCTCTGACTCCGTGATTAATACTATGTTACAGGCTCGTAAATCTGTATCTCGAGAGATATATTATAGAGTCTGGAAGACTTATATTTCTTGGTGTCTTTCTCATCATTTTTCTTGGCATTCTTTTAGAATACCGAGAATTTTTCAGTTTCTTCAGGATGGTTTAGATAAGGGTTTGTCCGCAAGTTCTTTGAAAGGACAAATCTCCGCTCTTTCTGTTCTTTTTCACAGAAAGATTGCTATTCTTCCTGATATTCATTGTTTTGTACAAGCTTTGGTTCGTATAAAACCTGTCATTAAGTCAATTTCTCCTCCTTGGAGTTTGAATTTGGTTCTGGGAGCTCTTCAAGCTCCTCCGTTTGAACCTATGCATTCATTGGACATTAAATTACTTTCTTGGAAAGTTTTGTTCCTTTTGGCCATCTCTTCTGCTAGAAGAGTTTCTGAATTATCTGCTCTTTCGTGTGAGTCTCCTTTTCTGATTTTTCATCAGGATAAGGCGGTGTTGCGAACTTCTTTTGAATTTTTACCTAAAGTTGTGAATTCCAACAACATTAGTAGAGAAATTGTGGTTCCTTCATTATGTCCTAATCCTAAGAATTCTAAGGAGAAATCATTGCATTCTTTGGATGTTGTTAGAGCTTTGAAATATTATGTTGAAGCTACGAAATCTTTCCGTAAGACTTCTAGTCTATTTGTTATCTTTTCCGGTTCTAGGAAAGGCCAGAAAGCTTCTGCCATTTCTTTGGCATCTTGGTTGAAATCTTTAATTCATCTTGCCTATGTTGAGTCGGGTAAAATTCCGCCTCAAAGAATTACAGCTCATTCTACTAGGTCAGTATCTACTTCCTGGGCGTTTAGGAATGAAGCTTCGGTTGACCAGATCTGCAAAGCAGCAACTTGGTCCTCTTTGCATACTTTTACTAAATTCTACCATTTTGATGTATTTTCTTCTTCTGAAGCAGTTTTTGGTAGAAAAGTTCTTCAGGCAGCGGTTTCAGTTTGAATCTTCTGCTTATGTTTTTTGTTAAACTTTATTTTGGGTGTGGATTATTTTCAGCAGGAATTGGCTGTCTTTATTTTATCCCTCCCTCTCTAGTGACTCTTGTGTGGAAAGATCCACATCTTGGGTAGTCATTATCCCATACGTCACTAGCTCATGGACTCTTGTTAATTACATGAAAGAAAACATAATTTATGTAAGAACTTACCTGATAAATTCATTTCTTTCATATTAACAAGAGTCCATGAGGCCCACCCTTTTTTGTGGTGGTTATGATTTTTTTGTATAAAGCACAATTATTCCAATTCCTTATTTTATATGCTTCGCACTTTTTTTCTTATCACCCCACTTCTTGGCTATTCGTTAAACTGATTTGTGGGTGTGGTGAGGGGTGTATTTATAGGCATTTTAAGGTTTGGGAAACTTTGCCCCTCCTGGTAGGAATGTATATCCCATACGTCACTAGCTCATGGACTCTTGTTAATATGAAAGAAATGAATTTATCAGGTAAGTTCTTACATAAATTATGTTTTCTACCCTGGCTAAGCGTACAACTATACCTATTGAGGACAGTTGTGCTTTCAAAGATCCTATGGATAAAAAATTAGAGGGTCTCCTAAAGAAAATATTTGTTCATCAGGGTTTTCTTCTCCAGCCTATAGCGTGCATTGTTCCTGTAACTACTGCAGCTGCTTTTTGGTTCGAGGCTCTGGAGGAGGCTTTTCATGCTGAGACCCCATTAGATGATATTCTGCTGATGTGTCATCAAAATCTAAGCTTTTAGCAATCCCTTTCAAGGGTAAGACCCTATTCGGGCCTTAACTGAAAGAGATAATTTCAGACATCACTGGAGGGAAAGGCCATGCCCTTCCTCAGGAAAAGACAAATAAGATGAGGACCAAACAAAATAATTTTCGTTCCTTTCGAAACTTCAAAGATGGTCCCTCTACCTCTTCCCCTGCTGCAAAGCAAGAGGGGAATTTTGCCCAATCCAAGTCAGTCTGGAGACCTAACCAGACTTGGAACAAAGGTAAACAGGCCAAGAAGCCCGCTGCTGCCACCAAGACAGCATAAAGGGGTAGACCCCGATCCGGGACCGGATCTAGTAGGGGGCAGACTTTCTCTCTTTGCTCAGGCTTGGGCAAGAGACGTTCAGGACTCCTGGGCTTTAGAAATCGTAACCCAGGGATATCTTCTAGATTTCAAAGATTCTCCTCCAAGGGGTAGATTCCATCTTTCTCAATTGTCTGTAAACCAGACAAAAAGAGAGGCATTCTTACGCTGTGTAGAAGACCTATATACCATGGGAGTGATCTGCCCAGTTCCGAAAACAGAACAGGGGCAGGGGTTCTAGTCCAATCTGTTTGTGGTTCCCAAAAAAGAGGGAACCTTCAGACCAATTTTAGATCTCAAGATCCTAAACAAATTCCTCAGAGTCCCATCCTTCAAGATGGAGACCATTCGGACTATTTTACCAATGATCCAGGAAGGTCAATATATGACCACCGTGAACTTAAAGGATGCGTATCTATACATCCCTATCCATAAAGATCATCACCAGTTCCTCAGGTTCGCCTTTCTGGACAAGCATTACCAGTTTGTGGCTCTTCCCTTTGGGTTGGCCACAGCTCCCAGGATTTTCACAAAGGTGCTAGGGTCCCTTCTGGCGGTTCTAAGGCCACGGGGCATAGCAGTGGCGCCTTATCTGGACGATATCTTAATTCAGGCATTGACTTACCAACTAGCCAAATCTCACACGGACATCGTGTTGGCTCTTCTAAGATCTCACGGGTGAAAGGTGAACGTAAAAAAGAGTTCACTTATCCCTCTCACAAGAGTTCCATTCCTGGGAACTCTGATAGATTTGGTGGATATGAAACTTTTTCTGACAGAGGTCAGGAAATCAAAGATTTTAACCACCTGCCGAACTCTTCATTCCATTCCTCGGCCGTCAGTGGCTCAATGTATGGAGGTAATCGGTCTAATGGTAGCGGCAATGGACATAGTTCCGTTTGCTCGCTTGCATCTCAGACCACTGCAACTATGCATGCTCAATCAGTGGAATGGGAATTATGCAGATTTATCGCCTCAGATAAATCTGGATCAAGAGACCAGAGACTCTCTTCTTTGGTGGTTGTCACAGGATCATCTGTCCAAGGGAATGTGTTTCCGCAGGCCAGCGTGGATCATAGTGACGACAGACGCCAGCCTATTGGGCTGGGGTGCAGTCGGGAATTCCCTGAAAGCACAGGGTTTGTGGACTCGGGAGGAGGCTCTCCTCCCGATAAATATTCTAGAACTAAGAGCGATCTTCAACGCACTTCAGGCGTGGCCTCAGCTGGCTTCGGCCAGATTCATAAGATTCCAGTCGGACAATATCACGACTGTAGCATATATCAATCATCAGGGGGGAACAAAGAGTTCTCTAGCGATGATAGAGGTTACCAAAATAATTTGATGGGCAGAGACTCACTTTTGCCATCTATCAGCAATCTATATCCCAGGAGTGGAGAACTGGGAAGTGGATTTTCTAAGTCATCAGACTTTTCATCCGGGGGAGTGGGAACATGCATCTGGCAGATTTTCCAGATGTTTAGTCATTCTGTCAGGCTTTAGTTAGAATCAAGCCTGTGTTTAAACCTGTTGCTCCGCCATGGAGTTTGAATTTAGTTCTGTTTTTAGTTGCTATCTCTTCGGCTCGAAGAGTTTCTGAACTATCTGCATTGCAATGCGACTAGCCTTATCTGGTTTTCCATACTGATAAGGTGGTTTTGCGTACCAAACCTGGATTCCTTCCTAAGGTTGTTACTAATAGGAATATCAATCAGGAAATTGTTGTTCCTTCTCTGTGTCCTAATCCTTCCTCCAAGAAGGAGCGTCTGTTTCACAACTTGGACGTGGTTCATGCTTTGAAGTTTTACTTGCAAGCAACCAAAGATTTCCGTCAAACATCTTCT
The DNA here is from genome assembly GCF_027579735.1 of Bombina bombina. Taxonomy (NCBI): domain Eukaryota; kingdom Metazoa; phylum Chordata; class Amphibia; order Anura; family Bombinatoridae; genus Bombina; species Bombina bombina. The sequence continues at coordinate 77,419,478 of NC_069503.1, forward strand.
TTATTTGTTGTCTATTCTGGAAAACGTAGAGGTCAAAAAGCTAAGGCTACCTCTCTCTAGTGCTTATATGCCAGTCATATTGGCAGGAGAGCTACATTTGCCTGCCCTGCACCAGACAACTACATGAGCCGTAGACTCACCCCCCTCTCCCTCCCTTCTTTTACCTTTGAACATGCAGGAAACAAGGAAGGAGGGAGTAGTATGCAGCCAGTACCCAGTAAATCTTTAGAGCAGAGGATTATCAGTGACAGTGCTTCCGGTTACACTAGTAACCCTCGTGCCCTCTGATCCCCCTCCCACCTCAGTCCAGGGTGGCTGCCTGTTTGTCACACTGCTCTCAGGACAGACTTCCCTGCTCAGCAACATCTCTGCCTCAGCTGTGAAAACAAAAGTAGAAACAGGAGCGCACAAAGCGCATTTAAGTGCAGATTAAAAAGACAACTTTATTCCTATAGTGCCCTATAAATTAAACTCACTCACAATGTATAAAATAAATAACAGCAATGTAAAAACAGTGTTTGAAACGGCAAACCTGGTCTGGCGTTCACATCCAGTGCTTGGATAGCCTCAGTCAGCGTGTCTCCTACTCGTCCAAGGAGGTGTGTGTCAGGCTTGGCCAATCGTGATTTCTTCACACTGAATCCTGGCTTTGTTATTGGCTCCAATATGGAGGTGTGTACATCCACCCGTTGCCTGTGCTGTACTGTCTATGCAACCCACAGCGGGAAAACTGTCCGTATAGAGCAGGTTTTATATACCTGAAGCAACACGTAAGACCATATTTAAAAACACCAGGATGTAAAAATTAATTTTTGATACCCTCGGCTCACGTAATGCTCAGATATTAAAGCACAGTTCCGTAGCCTCACTGGGATCTGTATTTCTATAAAACTTCTCAAACTTCTCGACGTACGTTTCATTCCAGACTGGAACTTTTTCAAAAGTAGTTTGTAGTACTTCCTGTCTTTTTAAAGACAGGATAGTACCTCCTATTAACCCTTTCAGGGTCAGAGGGAGTTCTAATTAAAATAAAAACATATATGGTAATGTTTAAACAAATCTAAACATGACACCTATAAACAACATTATTAAAAATAACAACAAGGTAAATTAACATTCAATAAATACAATAATTTTAAAATAATTTTATACAATTGCTCATAAACCTAATATCCATATTCAGCTAGCATCTATTTTTGTTCAAGGTTTTAAACTATGCATTTTCCCATTATTTACTAACTTTATATTTACTAACTTTATATTTCTCTATGGGACTTTAATAATTAAATTAGGCAAAACACAGAGTTTAAATTTTAATTCCAACAAAAAGGCAACGTGATTCATACCAGAAATGCCTGGATATCCAAATCTACATTCAACCCTTTAGGGTGAAGGCTATCAAGTTTCTTTATCCAGTATGTCTCACGTTGTCGTAATTTCAACAGCCTATTGGTATCCCAAATATTGGGAGGGATCCATTCTATAATCTTTATTTCTAAACCTTTAGGGTCTTTGTTGTGAAACATTTTAAAATGTTGGGAGACACTATGAATATCTAAACCCTTATCAATATTGTTTAGATGTTCTCTAAACCAATACTTTATTTTCCTCTTAGTTCTCCCAACATAAATAAAATTACACATACATTTTAAATGGTATACCACGTAGGTGCTCATACATGTGCACCTACTGATATTAGTGAAGCTCCTAGAGTTGTCATAGTTTTAAATTACATTATGTTTTACTGCTATATGTGGACACATTACACAATCTTTGGTTTTACATTTAAAGGTCCCTGTTGTACTTCCCCAGTCTGATGGCCTTATTTGGGGTTTATTCCTTAGTTTACTTGGCGCTAAAATATTTTTCAGGTCTCTATTTTTCTTGAACAGAATTTCTGGTCTATCCCCAATATCATTTCTTAGGATGGGGTCTAACTGTAATACTTGCCAGTGTCTCCTAATTATGCCCTTAATTTTATGATGTTAGTTGTTAAATTTAGTGATGAATTTTGGATTAGAATTCTCTATCCCAACTCTACTTTTTTTACTTTTTTTTTTAGCAACAACTTCCTATCCGTAATATCAACTCGTTCCTTCATTTTTATTAAATTATGTTTACTATAGCCCTTATCCTCAAATTTCTTAAACACGTCAGCCTCTCGATTATAATCTTCAGTATTCGTACAGTTGCGCTTAATGCACTGGCACTGGCCTAACTGAATGTTATTCTTCCATTGTTTGAGGTGGCTACTGGGTGCATTCAATAGACCATTCCTATCTGTATTTTTTCTGTAGTTCTTCATCATTACCATGTTTGATTCAATAAACAATGTAAGGTCCAAAAAGTTAATTTCGGTCTGTGAATATACAGATGTGAATTTCAGGTTAAAGTTGTTCTTATGTTTAACAAATTCCTCTATATTGTGATGCTCCCCTTGCCAAACTATGGCCTAGATTTAGAGTTTGGCGGTAGCCGTGAAAACCAGCGTTAGAGGCTCCTAACGCTGGTTTTAGGCTACCGCCGGTATTTGGAGTCAGTCAGGTAAGGGTCTAACGCTCACTTTTCAGCCGCGACTTTTCCATACCGCAGATCCCCATACGTCAATTGCGTATCCTATCTTTTCAATGGGATCTTTCTAACTCCGGTATTTAGAGTCGTGGCTGAAGTGAGCGTTAGAAATCTAACGACAAAACTCCAGCCGCAGAAAAAAGTCAGTAGTTAAGAGCTTTCTGGGCTAACGCCGGTTCATAAAGCTCTTAACTACTGTGCTCTAAAGTACACTAACACCCATAAACTACCTATGTACCCCTAAACCGAGGTCCCCCCACATCACCGCCACTCGATTAAATATTTTTAACCCCTAATCTGCCGACCGCCACCTACGTTATACTTATGTACCCCTAATCTGCTGCCCCTAACACCGCCGACCCCTATATTATATTTATTAACCCCTAGCCTGCCCCCAACAACGTCGCCGCTAGCTACCTACAATAATTAACCCCTAATCTGCCGACCGCCACCTACGTTATACTTATGTACCCCTAATCTGCTGCCCCTAACACCGCCGACCCCTATATTATATTTATTAACCCCTAATCTGCCCCCCTCAACGTCGCCTCCACCTGCCTCCACTTATTAACCCCTAATCTGCCGAGCGGACCGCACCGCTACTATAATAAAGTTGTTAACCCCTAATCTGCCTCACTCCCGCCTCAATAACCCTATAATAAATAGTATTAACCCCTAATCTGCCCTCCCTAACATCGCCGACACCTAACTTCAATTATTAACCCCTAATCTGCCGACCGAATCTCGCCGCTACTGTAATAAATGGATTAACCCCTAAAGCTAAGTCTAACCCTAACCCTAACACCCCCCTAAGTTAAATATAATTTAAATCTAACGAAATTAATTAACTCTTATTAAATAAATTATTCCTATTTAAAGCTAAATACTAACCTGTAAAATAAACCCTAATATAGCTACAATATAAATTATAATTATATTATAGCTATTTTAGGATTTATATTTATTTTACAGGTAACTTTGTATTTATTTTAACCAGGTACAATAGCTATTAAATAGTTAAGAACTATTTAATAGCTAAAATAGTTAAAATAATTACAAATTTACCTGTAAAATAAATCCTAACCTAAGTTACAATTAAACCTAACACTACACTATCAATAAATTAATTAAATACAATATCTGCAAATAAATACAATTAAATAAACTAACTAAAGTACAAAAAATAAAAAAGAACTAAGTTACAAAAAATAAAAAAATATTTACAAACATTAGAAAAATATTACAATTTTAAACTAATTACACCTACTCTAAGCCCCCTAATAAAATAACAAAGCCCCCCAAAATAAAAAAATGCCCTACCCTATTCTAAATTACAAAAGTTCAAAGCTCTTTTACCTTACCAGCCCTGAACAGGGCCCTTTGCGGGGCATGCCCCAAGAAATTCAGCTCTTTTGCCTGTAAAAAAACACATACAATACCCCAACATTACAACCCACCACCCACATACCCCTAATCTAACCCAAACCCCCCTTAAATAAACCTAACACTAAGCCCCTGAAGATCTTCCTACCTTGTCTTCACCTCACCGGGTATCACACCAATCCGTCCTGGCTCCGATATCTTCATCCAACCCAAGCGGGGGCTAGACATCCATCATCCGACGGCTGAAGAAGTCCAGAAGAGGGTCCAAAGTCTTCATCCTATCCGGGAAGAAGAGTAGATCCGGACCGGCAACCATCTTCTTCCAAGCGGCATCTTCTATCTTCATCCGATGAGGACCGGCTCCATCGTGAAGACCTCCAGCGCGGACCCATCTTCTTCCGGCGACGTCCAACTGAAGAATGACGGTTCCTTTAAGGGACGTCATCCAAGATGGCGTCCCTCGAATTCCGATTGGCTGATAGGATTCTATCAGCCAATCGGAATTAAGGTAGGAAAATTCTGATTGGCTGATGGAATCAGCCAATCAGAATCAAGGTCAATCCGATTGGCTGATCCGATCAGCCAATAGAATGCGAGCTCAATCTGATTGGCTGATTGGATCAGCCAATCGGATTGAACTTGATTCTGATTGGCTGATTCCATCAGCCAATCAGAATTTTCCTACCTTAATTCCGATTGGCTGATAGAATCCTATCAGCCAATCGGAATTCGAGGGACGCCATCTTGGATGACGTCCCTTAAAGGAACCGTCATTCTTCAGTTGGACGTCGCCGGAAGAAGATGGGTCCGCGCTGGAGGTCTTCACGATGGAGCCGGTCCTCATCGGATGAAGATAGAAGATGCTGCTTGGAAGAAGATGGTTGCCGGTCCGGATCTACTCTTCTTCCCGGATAGGATGAAGACTTTGGACCCTCTTCTGGACTTCTTCAGCCGTCGGATGATGGATGTCTAGCCCCCGCTTGGGCTTGGATGAAGATTTTAGAGCCAGGACGGATCGGTGTACCCGGTGAGGTGAAGATAAGGTAGGAACATCTTCAGGGGCTTAGTGTTAGGTTTATTTAAGGGGGGTTTGGGTTAGATTAGGGGTATGTGGGTGGTGGGTTGTAATGTTGGGGGGGGTATTGTATGTGTTTTTTTTACAGGCAAAAGAGCTGAATTCTTTGGGGCATGCCCCGCAAAGGGCCCTGTTCAGGGCTGGTAAGGTAAAAGAGCTTTGAACTTTTGTAATTTAGAATAGGGTAGGGCATTTTTTTATTTTGGGGGTCTTTGTTATTTTATTAGGGGGCTTAGAGTAGGTGCAATTAGTTTAAAATTGCTGTAATATTTTTCTAATGTTTGTAAATATTTTTTTATTTTTTGTAACTTAGTTCTTTTTTATTTTTTGTACTTTAGTTAGTTTATTTAATTGTATTTATTTGTAGATATTGTGTTTAATTCATTTATTGATAGTGTAGTGTTAGGTTTAATTGTAGGTATTTTATTTAATTAATTTATTGATAGTGTAGTGTTAGGTTTAATTGTAACTTAGGTTAGGATTTATTTTACAGGTAAATTTGTAATTATTTTAACTATTTTAGCTATTAAATAGTTCTTAACTATTTAATAGCTATTGTACCTGGTTAAAATAAATACAAAGTTACCTGTAAAATAAATATAAATCCTAAAATAGCTATAATATAATTATAATTTATATTGTAGCTATATTAGGATTTATTTTACAGGTAAGTATTTAGCTTTAAATAGGAATAATTTATTTAATAAGAGTTAATTAATTTCGTTAGATTTAAATTATATTTAACTTAGGGGGGTGTTAGTGTTAGGGTTAGACTTAGCTTTAGGGGTTAATACATTTATTAGAATAGCGGTGAGCTCCAGTCGGCAGGGGGTTAATGTTTGAAGTTAGGTGTCGGCGATGTTAGGGAGGGCAGATTAGGGGTTAATACTATTTATTATAGGGTTAGTGAGGCGGATTAGGGGTTAATAACTTTATTATAATAGCGGTGCAGTCCGCTAGGCAGATTAGGGGTTAATAAGTGGAGGCGACGTTGTGGGGGGCAGATTAGGGGTTAATAAATATAATATAGGGGTCGGCGGTGTTAGGGGCAGCAGATTAGGGGTACATAGGGATAATGTAAGTAGCGGCGGTTTACGGAGCAGCAGATTAGGGGTTAATAATAATATGCAGGGGTCAGCGATAGCGGGGGCGGCAGATTAGGGGTTAATAAGTGTAAGGTTAGGGGTGTTTAGACTCGGGGTACATGTTAGGGTGTTAGGTGCAGACGTAGGAAGTGTCTCCCCATAGCAAACAATGGGGCTGCGTTAGGAGCTGAACGCGGCTTTTTTGCAGGTGTTAGGTTTTTTTTCAGCTCAAACAGCCCCATTGTTTCCTATGGGGGAATCGTGCACGAGCACGTTTTTGAAGCTGGCCGCTTCCGTAAGCAACTCTGGTATCGAGAGTTGAAGTTGCGTTAAATATGCTCTACGCTCCTTTTTTGGAGCTAACGCAGCCATTCTGTGAACTCTCAATACCAGAGTTATTTAAAAGGTGCGGCCAGAAAAAAGCCAGCGTTAGCTACGCGGGTCGTTACCGACAAAACTCTAAATCTAGCCGTATGATTATATAATCTATAAAACGATAATACATAAGAATGTTAGAGGAAAAGCGGTTATTATTCCATATGTGTTTATCCTCATAATTGGACATATACAAGTTAGCATACGATGGGGCAAATGTTGTCCCCATTGCAGTGCCTTGTGTTTGTTTATAAAATGTATTCTCAAATAGGAAGTAGTTTTGTGATAGCATGAAACGTATAGATTCTGAAAGGAACTTCGCATGTATTGGTAATACATCCCCTTTTAAACACTCTTCCCCAATCACTGAAACTCCTTTATCGTGTGGGATGCTAGTGTATTGGGCAGAAACGTCACGTGACCCAAAAATGGTTTGGTCTCCACATCAGCCCCTCAAATTTTTTAATTACGTCCACTGTATCCATTAGATAAGCTGGGATTCTTTTAACCAAAGGTTGTAGGTAATAGTCTATATACTTAGACATATTGTCACATAGTGACCCAATCCCGGATACAATGGGTCTCCCTGGTGGTTCCTTGATGTTTTTGTGGATTTTGGGGAGATGGTAAAAACATGCAACTTTAGGATGAGCTTCATACAAATAACTGAATTCATTCTGATTTAGGATACATCCTGTTTTGCTACCAGGAGGTGGTTAAATAATTCCTTTTTATAATTATTAGTAGGATTAAAGGTGAGGGGTGAATAAGTCTCTATATCGTTCAATACATTATAAGCTTCCTTTAAATAGTCATATCTATTTTGCACAAATATTCTCTGCCTCTGCTGCTTCTCCCAGCACGGTAACTGTAAGACTAAGTTGCGTTGGAGGCGCAGGGAGCCAGTCAGAGCCAGTAGGGGGCGCAACGATCGGCGATATGAAAGACTGATAGAATTTCATAGAAACAAACAATTTAATATATAATACATTTAATTAACGTATTACAATATTCCTAATACATATTTTAAGTTTTAAGTCCCTCCCTGTCTGACTGTCCCACACTGTCATGATCCATCCATCATCACACTTCAGGGAGGCAGATAATCTGATTTTATCTGGCTGAGTCGGCAGCGCTCTCAGTGCACCCCCCTGCTGGTGCACACTAAGGCGATTGCCTTTGCTGCCTTATACCAAACGCCGGCCCTGCACACACACACACATATTTATATATATATATATATATATATATATATATATATATATATATATATATATATATATACACACAGTCACAATAGAAGGAATTCACTGATCAAAGTTGGTGAGCGGTATTAAAGTCAAAATAGACAGTTCTTACTTGTAATAGTATCACATGCAAACCGTGACTAGTAAAGTACCCGGATTTAAACTGTCAGTTTTTCACTATACAGGGTGTCTAATGTATAGCGGTCAATCCGAGCACCAGTCTGGCCGAAAACACTTGGCAATAATACTTCAGATGTACGGGTAATAACACACACGGCAGGGGATACAATCAAAGATATACAGGAGCAACCGGTGCGCAAACAGCCTGTGGCTGTAATCCCTTACCGCTCTGTAGTGTGTCTAAGACCCGGGCTCAGCTGCCTCTTGTCTCCGGAGAGTCCGCTCCAAACTTATGCTGTTTTCGACAGCGTCACTGTAGTATGAGGCGTGCAGTTGGGGGGCGTGTCCAGTCTACCCCACAGTTACCAGTATACAATATAACGATCTAGTCACCACGTTAATACAAGTAAGTTACCAAGCTCCCCTTGCCTCTGGATCTTGACTGGCAATGTGTATAAAAGTGAAAAAATGAAGTAGGCGATCCAGTGCAAGTAAAAACAAATCCTTTATTCGCAAGGTTAAAAGGTTCCAGGAGTGTCCAAATACTGGTTAGAAAGGCATCACAGGCAAACTGAAGGCTAACATGTTTCGGCTAGGTAGCCATAATCATAGCTAATTCAGTATACCTGTGGTGCCCATTTAAAAGCAAACCTTAAAGATAATTGGTTGACAAATATACCAATGCCTGTGTAGCCTTACATCCAAGTATGGGATTAACCCTTAGTAAGGATTCCCTCTAATATCAACATTACATTTTGATAGTTAGCAGATATAGATAATCAGAGTACATTAACGACCGTCATGAGAAAACAATATATCAAAAAATATACACACAAAAAATACATATACCAGAGATGTACATATTCATTCTAGTGGTTCAAAAATGAGGTGGTCAGAGGAAATACCTAAAATTGTACAGCACCAGGGAATTTTAAAGCCAGCAAAAATATATTGTATTATACATTTATTCATGAATTAACTCATTTGTTTGTATACACGCTGTGAGTAGAAAAGTGACAAGATGTTTCAAAGGGTTAAATTTGAAATAGAAATTCCTAAAAAGGTGTAATAGCCAATACTAGTATTAATATTAATTATAATAAATAACATTTGAGGCAGAAGATTATTATGGACATCAAATAACGGAGATTGGTGCAGGTACAAACCAAATCTCACTGAGGGTCACTATAAAATTGCATTCATTCCCAAAAACCAATTCACATTCAACTGACCACGCACAACACCCACACACTCACGCACCAACACAGGAATCAAAAGCACCACATGCCCTACAAAGAAACTGAAAAGAGACCCATACTGAACAACACTAACACACTAAAAAAGCCAATAGCAGCCATATCAAATACCCAAAAATAACATGCCATTCAAGTACATATAAATTCACTCGTTCATTCATTCATTCATTCATGCAACCCACAATGGCACTCCTAAAAAGCAACCACCAAACATACAAAACCATTCAAAAACTACTGATAAAACTGAAAAAAATGAAAAAATGTTTAAATCTCAGACATGCTGGTACACTCACACAAACCAACAACCATATACACCAATTATACCTGCAAATTCCCATCAATAGGTCAAAACCTATAGTATATCTAAAAAATCACGTACCACAAGGAATCACATGTAATGCATTCAAAATATGACAATTTGAATAAATATACACAATCTTGCTGAAGACTGAATAAGTGCATCCCTAAAGGATGGGAGCCAAAAATAGGCTCATGATTACATGTAGTCAATATAACTACTCACAACGTATAAACAACAAAAATACATTTTATATATATGTAGCAATAAATATACATGTACAACATAACATCAGAGTCAGATGTAAGGCCATTATACGACTGACACTGTGTGTAAACACATACAAGAACAAAAGATGCTCACAAATGAGAGTCTGAGAAACTGGCTTGGGGCACCCAACTCAGAAGGATGGACAATAATCCATAACAAATCAACTATTGTAAGTTATTTCCAATAGTTGATAAGATCATACTCTGAGTTGAGTCCCTTAGGTACCCTGGTTTGTAGCTTAAATACCCAGAACATTTCACGTTTGCCAAGGATCTTATCTCTGTCTCCACCCCTCTGGGGGTACCTGATCCACTCAATGGCTTGCCATCTAAATGTATAATTTCTTTTCTGATGTACATATTTGAAATGTTTTACAAGGGGAGTCGTGGCCTCACCCAATTTAATGGTAGACAAGTGGTTACGTATTCTGGTATTGACCTCATTCGTCGTGAGGCCTATATATTGTAAGTGACATTCGACACACGTGATAAGATAGATGACATAGGAGGATGTACAGTTGAGGCAGGACGAGATTTTAAATTCTTCTCCTGTGACTTGTGACCGGAAAGTATAAGAAAAGATACAGAATTCACACGGTCTGCATCTGGACCTGCCACACTTGTACATCCCCCCCATGTGTAAGCCAGGCACTCTGAGCATTACTGGCCAATGACGGTATTTCAGATGGAGAAACAAAATTTCCTATTGTCTTGCTGCGTCTGTAGGAGCAGCGCAGACCCCCTTCAACACTGCCAACTAGTTTATCGTCATGCGAAAATGTTTATTTACTATCCTGCAAACATCTTTGTATTCATCACTAAAGTCAGTGACGAACGTGACCTTAGGTGACAATTGAGCAGTCGGTGACTTGTCCTTTCTTGATTCCCTTAACAGATTTTTCCTGTCAATCTTATCCACCTGGGATTGAGCCCTATTAATGACATGTGTGGGATACCCTCTTTGATGTAATCTATCTCTCATGAGCTTACACTGATCTGTATAGGTAGACCCATCAGTACAATTTCTCTTCACCCTAATCAGTTGCCCTTTGGCGACTGCAAACGGAACATGCCTCGAGTGACAGCTTCTCGCATGTCGGAGTGTGTTCTTGGTTATGGGTTTCCTATACAGGTCAACGGAAATACATCCATTGTCTTTTCCTGTCAGTGTAATATCTAGATAATTGACTGACTTAACCTGGCTTTCAAACGTAAAGCTGAGACCCACATCATTAATGTTAAGTTGCTGTATAAACTCTTCAACCTTGTTCAGTGGACCCTGCCAAATGAAAAGCAGGTCGTCAATGTAGCGCCGGTACAGCGCTACATTATCCCTAAAGGCATTTTCACCTCCATAGATGTGGGACCGCTCCCACCAACCCATAAAGAGGTTGGCATAGGAGGGGGCAAACTTTGCCCCCATAGCGGTCCCACATCTCTGGTGGTAAAACCTGCCCTCAAACCGAAAATAGTTGTGGGTCAACAGGAATCTCATAGCTCTGAGTACAAAGTTAGTAAATCCACTCGTGAAATCAGAGTGTTCCTTAAGGAAGAATGCAATCGCATTTAATCCTTCTTTGTGGGGTATGGAGGAATACAGAGCCACGACATCCACTGTTAACCAAGAGTAACTTTCTGCATGCCATTGGGTATTCTCTAATACACCAATGATGTCCTTAGTGTCCCTGACATAGCTATGTAAGGCCTGCACAAAAGGGTGTAGTACCCATTCAGAAAGATGGGCGTCAACCCATTCAGAAAGATGTTCAGAGAGTGACCCTATACCGCTCACTATGGGCCGTCCCTGGACATTTTCAATAGATTTGTGGACTTTTGGAAGATGGGCACCACAGGGCTATCGACTAAAAGATAGTCATTGGTGGCCCTGTCGAAATGCCCATCCTCCAAACCATCATCCAGTAATGATCTCAACTCTCTCTGATACATCCTAGTGGGATTATTAACAAGGTGCAGATATTGGGAAGTATCCTCAAGCTGTCGATGCGTCTCCCCAACATATGCAACTCTGTCCATAATAACCACTGAGCCCCCATTGTCAGCTAAGCGTATTACGATTTCTTTCATAGCTTGGAGTTCTTTGAGAGCCTTCCTCTCTTTTGTGGACAAATTCTGTTTCCCTGAATTTCTTCTATGTTCAGAAAGTTTAGTCAAGTCATCCTCTACCCGCTTATAAAAAGTCTCAAGAATGTTGCCGCGACTATGTATTGGATAGAACTCAGACGTTTTTTTTTTTGTGAGCATCTTTTGCTCTTGTATGTGTTTACACACAGTGTCAGTCGTATAATGACCTTACATCTGACTCTGATGTTATGTTGTACATGTATATTTATTGCTACATATATATAAAATTTATTTTTGTTGTTTATACGTTGTGAGTAGTTATATTGACTACATGTAATCATGAGCCTATTTTTGGCTCCCATCCTTTAGGGATGCACTTATTCAGTCTTCAGCAAGATTGTGTGTATTTATTCAAATTGTCATATTTTGAATGCATTACATGTGATTCCTTGTGGTAAGTGATTTTTTAGATATACTATAGGTTTTGACCTATTGATGGGAATTTGCAGGTATAATTGGTGTATATGGTTGATCATTACTGGATGATGGTTTGGAGGATGGGCATTTCGACAGGGCCACCTATGACTATCTTTTAGTCGATAGCCCTGTGGTGCCCATCTTCCACCATCTTCCAAAAGTCCACAAATCTATTGAAAATGTCCAGGGACGGCCCATAGTGAGCGGTATAGGGTCACTCTCTGAACATCTTTCTGAATGGGTTGATGCCATACTACACCCTTTTGTGCAGGCCTTACATAGCTATGTCAGGGACACTAAGGACATCATTGGTGTATTAGAGAATACCCAATGGCATGCAGAAAGTTACTCTTGGTTAACAGTGGATGTCGTGGCTCTGTATTCCTCCATACCCCACGAAGAAGGATTAAATGCGATTGCATTCTTCCTTAAGGAACACTCTGATTTCACGAGTGGATTTACTAACTTTGTACTCAGAGCCACGAGATTCCTGTTGACCCACAACTATTTTCGGTTTGAGGGCAGGTTTTACCTCCAGAGATGTGGGACCGCTATGGGGGCAAAGTTTGCCCCCTCCTATGCCAACCTCTTTATGGGTTGGTGGGAGCGGTCCCACATCAATGGAGGTGAAAATGCCTTTAGGGATAATGTAGCACTGTACCAGCGCTACATTGACAACCTGCTTTTCATTTGGCAGGGTCCACTGAACAAGGTTGAAGAGTTTATACAACAACTTAACATTAATGATGTGGGTCTCAGCTTTACGTTTGAAAGCCAGGTTAAGTCAGTCAATTATCTAGACATTACACTGACAGGAAAAGACAATGGCTGTATTTCCGTTGACCTGTATAGGAAACCCATAACCAAGAACACACTCCTACATGCGAGAAGCTGTCACCCGACGCATGTTCCGTTTGCAGTCGCCAAAGGGCAACTGATTAGGGTGAAGAGAAATTGTACTGATGGGTCTACCTATACAGATCAGTGTAAGCTCATGAGAGATAGATTACATCAAAGAGGGTATCCCACACATGTCATTAATAGGGCTCAATCCCAGGTGGATAAGATTGACAGGAAAAATCTGTTAAGGGAATCAAGAAAGGACAAGTCACCGACTGCTCAATTGTCACCTAAGGTCACGTTCGTCACTGACTTTAGTGATGAATACAAAGATGTTTGCAGGATAGTAAATAAACATTTTCGCATGCTATCAGCTAATGATAAACTAGTTGGCAGTGTTGAAGGGGGTCTGCGCTGCTCCTACAGACGCAGCAAGACAATAGGAAATTTTGTTTCTCCATCTGAAATACCGTCATTGGCCAGTAATGCTCAGAGTGCCTGGCTTACACATGGGGGGGATGTACAAGTGTGGCAGGTCCAGGTGCAGACCGTGTGAATTCTGTATCTTTTCGGATACTTTCCGGTCACAAGTCACAGGAGAAGAATTTAAAATCTCGTCCTGCCTCAACTGTACATCCTCCTATGTCATCTATCTTATCACGTGTGTCGAATGTCACTTACATTATATAGGCCTCACGGCGAATGAGGTCAATACCAGAATACGTAACCACTTGTCTACCATTAAATTGGGTGAGGCCACGACTCCCCTTGTAAAACATTTCAAATATGTACATCAGAAAAGAAATGATGCATTTAGATGGCAAGCCATTGAGTGCATCTGGTACCCCCAGAGGGGTGGAGACAGAGATAAGATCCTTGGCAAACGTGAAATGTTCTGGGTATTTAAGCTACAAACCAGGGTACCTAAGGCACTCAACTCAGAGTACGATCTTATCAACTATTGGAAATAACTTACAATAGTTGATTTGTTATGAATTATTGTCCATCCCTCTGAGTTGGGTGCCCTAAGCCAGTTTCTCAGACTCTCATTTGTGAGCATCTTTTGCTCTTGTATGTGTTTACACACAGTGTCAGTCGTATAATGGCCTTACATCTGACTCTGATGTTATGTTGTACATGTATATTTATTGCTACATATATATAAAATTTATTTTTGTTGTTTATACGTTGTGAGTAGTTATATTGACTACATGTAATCATGAGCCTATTTCTCCAACATAGGTGTGTCCGGTCCACGGCGTCATCCTTACTTGTGGGATATTCTCCTCCCCAACAGGAAATGGCAAAGAGCCCAGCAAAGCTGGCCATATAGTCCCTCCCAGGCTCCGCCTACCCCAGTCATTCTCTTTGCCGTTGCACAGGCAACATCTCCACGGAGATGGCTAAGAGTTTTTTTGGTGTTTAAATGTAGTTTTATTCTTCAATCAAGAGTTTGTTATTTTAAAATAGTGCTGGTATGTACTATTTACTCTGAAACAGAAAAGAGATGAAGATTTCTGTTTGTAAGAGGAAAATGATTTTAGCAACCGTTACTAAAATCGATGGATGTTTCCACACAGGACTGTTGAGATGAATTAACTTCAGTTGGGGGAAACAGTGAGCAGACTTTTGCTGCTTGAGGTATGACACATTTCTAACAAGACTTGGTAATGCTGGAAGCTGTCATTTTCCCTATGGGAACCGGTAAGCCATTTTCTTAGTTTAGTATAAGAATAAAGGGCTTCATTAGGGCTTAAAAAACTGGTAGACATTTTTCTGGGCTAAAACGATTACTTTACTAAGCATATTTGGCAGATTATAACTATTAATAGTTATTATAATCTTGGGGATTGTTTTAAAAAAACGTCAGGCACTGTATTGGACACCTTTTTCACTGGGGGCCTTTTCTAGTCATAGGCAGAGCCTCATTTTCGCGCCACTAATGCGCAGTTGTTTTTGGAAAGCAAGGCATGCAGATGCATGTGTGAGGAGCTAAGAACCACTGAAAAAGCTTATAGAAGGCATCATTTGGTATCGTATTCCCCTCTGGGCTTGGTTGGGTCTCAGCAAAGCAGATACCTGGGACTGTATAGGGGTTAAATGTAAAAACGGCTCCGGTTCCGTTATTTTAAGGGTTAAAGCTTTCAAATTTGGTGTGCAATACTTTTAAGGCTTTAAGATACTGTGGTGAAATTTTGGTGAATTTTGAACAATTCCTTCATACTTTTTCACATATTCAGTAATAAAGTGTGTTCAGTTTAAAATTTAAAGTGACAGTAACGGTTTTATTGTAAAACGTTTTTTGTGCTTTGTTGACAAGTTTAAGCCTGTTTAACATGTCTGAACCATCAGATAACGATGTTCTATATGTATGAAAGCCAAGGTTTCTCCCCATTTAAATATATGTGATAATTGTGTCATAGTGTCCAAACAAAGTAGGGACAATAATGCCATAGATAATGATATTGCCCATGATGATTCCTCAAATGAGGGGAGTAAGCATGGTACTACATCATCCCCTTCTGTGTCTACACCAGTTTTGCCCACACAAGAGGCCCCTAGTACATCTAGTGCGCCAATACTTATTACCATGCAACAATTAACGGCTGTAATGGATATTTCTATTGCAAACATTTTATCCAAAATGCCTACTTATCAGAGAAAGCGATTGCTCTGTTTTAAACACTGAAGAGCAAGAGGACGCTGATGATAACTGTTCTGACATGCCCTCACACCAATCTGAAGGGGCCAGGAGGGAGGTTTTGTCTGAGGGAGAAATTTCAGATTCAGGGAAAATTTCTCAACAAGCTGAACCTGATGTTGTAACATTTAAATTTAAATTAGAACATCTCCACGCACTACTTAAGGAGGTATTATCTACTCTGGATGATTGTGACAATTTGGTCATTCCAAAGAAATTATGTAAGATGGACAAGTTCCTAGAGGTTCCGGTGTCCCCTGATGCTTTTCCTATACCCAAGCGGGTGGCGGACATAGTAAATAAGGAGTGGGAAAGGCCCGGCATACCTTTTGTTCCTCCCCCTATATTTAAGAAATTATTTCCTATAGTCGACCCCAGAAAGGACTTATGGCAGACAGTCCCCAAGGTCGAGGGGGCGGTTTCTACTCTAAACAAACGCACTACTATTCCTATAGAAGATAGTTGTGTTTTCAAGATCCTATGGATAAAAAGTTAGAGGGTTTGCTTAAAAAGATGTTTGTTCAGCAAGGTTACCTTCTACAACCAATTTCATGCATTGTTCCTGTCACTACAGCTGCGTGTTTCTGGTTCGAAGAACTAGAAAAGTCGCTCAATAAAGAATCTTCGTATGAGGAGGTTATGGACAGAGTTCAAGCACTTAAATTGGCTAACTCTTTTATTTTAGATGCCGCTTTGCAATTAGCTAGATTAGCGGCGAATAATTCAGGGTTTGCTATCGTGGCGCGCAGAGCGCTTTGGCTAAAGTCTTGGTCAGCGGATGTGTCCTCCAAGACCAAATTGCTTAACATCCCTTTCAAGGGTAAAACACTGTTTGGCCCTGACTTGAAAGAGATTATTTCAGACATCACTGGGGGAAAGGGCCACGCCCTTCCTCAGGATAGGTCTTTTAAGGCTAAAAATAAGCCAAATTTTCGTCCCTTTCGCAGAAACGGACCAGCCTCAAATTCTACACCCTCTAAGTAAGAGGGTAATACTTCTCAAACCAAGCCAGCCTGGAGACCGATGCAAGGCTGGAACAAGGGTAAGCAGGCCAAGAAACCTGCCACTGCTACCAAAACAGCATGAAGTCTTGGCCCCCGATCCGGGACCGGATCTGGTGGGGGGCAGACTTTCTCTCTTTGCTCAGGCTTGGGCAAGAGATATTCAGGATCCTTGGGCGCTAGAAATAGTTTCTCAAGGTTATCTCCTGGAATTCAGGGAACTACCCCCAAGGGGAAGGTTCCACAGGTCTCAATTATCTTCGAACCAAATAAAAAGACAGGCATTCTTACATTGTGTAGAAGACCTGTCAAGAATGGGAGTGATTCATCCTGTTCCATTAGGAGAACAAGGGATGGGGTTTTACTCCAACCTGTTCATAGTTCCCAAAAAAGAGGGAACATTCAGACCAATTTTAGATCTCAAGATTCTAAACAAGTTTCTAAGGGTTTCATCGTTCAAAATGGAAACCATTCGAACGATCCTTCCTACCATCCAGGAAGGTCAATTCATGACCACGGTGGATTTAAAGGATGCGTACCTACATATTCCTATCCACAAGGAACATCTTCGGTTCCTAAGGTTCGCCTTTCTGGACAAGCATTACCAGTTTGTGGCACTTCCATTCGGATTAGCCACTGCTCCAAGGATTTTCACAAAGGTACTAGGGTCCCTTCTAGCGGTGCTAAGACCAAGGGGCATTGCAGTAGTACCTTACTTGGACGACATCCTGATTCAAGTGTCGTCTCTGTCAAAAGCAAGGGCTCATACGGACATTGTCCTAGCCTTTCTCAGATCTCACCGGTGGAAAGTGAACATAGAAAAAAGTTCTCTGTCCCCGTCAACAAGAGTTCCCTTCTTGGGAACAATAATAGTTTCCTTAGAAATGAAGATTTTTCTGACAGAGGCCAGAAAATCAAACTTCTAAGCTCTTGTCAGGTACTTCATTCTGTTCTTTTTCCTTCCATAGCGCAGTGCATGGAAGTAATAGGTTTGATGGTTGCGGGAATGGACATAGTTCCTTTTGCACGAATTCATTTAAGACCATTACAACTGTGCATGCTCAGACAGTGGAATGGGGATTATACAGACTTGTCTCCGACGATCCAAGTAGATCAAAGGACCAGAGATTCACTCCGTTGGTGGCTGACCCTGGACAACCTGTCATAGGGAATGAGCTTCCGCAGACCAGAGTGGGTCATTGTCACGACTGACGCCAGTCTGGTGGGCTGGGGCGCGGTCTGGGAACCCCTGAAAGCTCAGGGTCTATGGTCTCGGGAAGACTCTCTTCTCCCGATAAACATTCTGGAACTGAGAGCGATATTCAATGCTCTCAAGGCTTGGCCTCGACTAGCAAAGGCCAAATTCATAAGGTGTCAATCAGACAACATGACGACTGTTGCATATATCAACCATCAGGGGGGAACAGGGAGTTCCCTGGTGATGGAGGAGCATCCGGGGGAGTGGGAACTCCATCCGGAAATCTTTGCCCAAATAACTCAATTATGGGGCATTCTAGACATGGATCTGATGGCCTCTCGTCAGAACTTCAAGGTCCCTTGTTACGGGTCCAAATCCAGGGATCCCAAGGCGACTCTAGTGGATACAATAGTAGCACCTTGGATCTTCAACCTAGCTTATGTATTCCCACCGTTTCCTCTCATTCCCAGGCTGGTAGCCAGGATCAATCAGGAGAGGGCTTCGGTGATCTTGATAGTTCCTGCGTGGCCACGCAGGACTTGGTATGCAGACCTGGTGAATATGTCATCGGCTCCACCATGGAAGCTACCTTTGAGACAGGACCTTCTTGTTCAGGGTCCATTCGAACATCCGAATCTGGTTTCCCTCCAACTGACTGCTTGGAGATTGAACGCTTGATTCTATCAAAGCGTGGGTTTTCAGATTCTGTAATAGATACTCTTATTCAGGCTAGAAAGCCTGTAACTAGAAAAATTTACCATAAAATATGGAAAAAATATATCTGTTGGTGTGAATCTAAAGGATTCCCATGAAACAAGATAAAAATTCCTAAGATTCTTTCCTTTCTACAAGAAGGTTTGGAGAAAGGATTATCTGCAAGTTCTCTGAAGGGACAGATCTCTGCTTTATCTGTTTTACTTCACAAAAGGCTGGCAGCTGTGCCAGACGTTTAAGCGTTTGTTCAGGCTCTGGTTAGAATCAAGCCTGTTTACAGACCTTTGACTCCTCCCTGGAGTCTTAATCTAGTTCTTTCAGTTCTTCAAGGGGTTCCGTTTGAACCCTTACATTCCGTAGATATTAAGTTATTATCGTGGAAAGTTTTGTTTTTTGGTTGCAATTTCTTCTGCTAGAAGAGTTTCTGAGTTATCTGCTCTGCAGTGTTCTCCGCCCTATCTGGTCCATGCAGATAAGGTGGTTTTGCGTACTGAGCCTGGTTTTCTTCCGAAGGTTGTTTCCAACAAAAATATTAACCAGGAGATAGTTGTACCTTCTTTGTGTCCGAATCCAGTTTCAGAGAAGGAACGTCTGTTACACAATTTGGACGTAGTCCGTGCTCTAAAATTCTATTTAGAGGTTACTGAAGATTTCAGACAAACATCTTCTTCGTTTGTTGTTTATTCTGGTAAAAGGAGAGGTAAAAAAGCAACTTCTACCTCTCTTTCCTTTTGGCTTAAAAGCATTATCAGATTGGCTTTTGAGACTGCCGGACGGCAGCCTCCTGAAAGTATCACAGCTCACTCCACTAGGGCTGTGGCTTCCACATGGGCCTTCAAGAACGAGGCTCCTGTTGACCAGATATGTAAGGCAGCGATTTGGTCTTCACTGCACTCTTTTGCCAAATTTTACAAATTTTATACTTTTGCTTCTTCGGAGGCTATTTTTGGGAGAAAGGTTTTGCAAGCCGTGGTGCCTTCCGTTTAGGTGACCTGATTTGCTCCCTCCCTTCATCCGTGTCCTAAAGCTTTGGTATTGGTTCCCACAAGTAAGGATGACGCCGTGGACCAGACACACCTATGTTGGAGAAAACAGAATTTATGCTTACCTGATAAATTACTTTCTCCAACGGTGTGTCCGGTCCACGGCCCGCCCTGGTTTTTTAATCAGGTCTGATGAATTATTTTCTCTAACTACAGTCACCACGTTACCATATGGTTTCTCCTATATATATTTCCTCCTGTCCGTCGGTCGAATGACTGGGGTAGGCGGAGCCTGGGAGGGACTATATGGCCAGTTTTGCTGGGCTCTTTGCCATTTCCTGTTGGGGAGGAGAATATCCCACAAGTAAGGATGACGCCGTGGACCGGACACACCGTTGGAGAAAGTAATTTATCAGGTAAGCATAAATTCTGTTTTTTGGCTCCCATCCTTTAGGGATGCACTTATTCAGTCTTCAGCAAGATTGTGTATATTTATTCAAATTGTCATATTTTGAATGCATTACATGTGATTCCTTGTGGTAAGTGATTTTTTAGATATACTATAGGTTTTGACCTATTGATGGGAATTTGCAGGTATAATTGGTGTATATGGTTGTTGGTTTGTGTGAGTGTACCAGCATGTCTGAGATTTAAATTTTTTTTCATTTTTTTTCAGTTTTATCAGTAGTTTTTGAATGGTTTTGTATGTTTGGTGGTTGCTTTTTAGGAGTGCCATTGTGGGTTGCATGAATGAATGAATGAATGAATTTATATGTACTTGAATGGCATGTTATTTTTGGGTATTTGATATGGCTGCTATTGGCTTTTTTAGTGTGTTAGTGTTGTTCAGTATGGGTCTCCTTTCAGTTTCTTTGTAGGGCATGTGGTGCTTTTGATTCCTGTGTTGGTGGGTGAGTGTGTGGGTGTTGTGCGTGGTCAGTTGAATGTGAATTGGTTTTTGGGAATAAATGTAATTTTATAGTGACCCTCAGTGAGATTTGGTTTGTACCTGCACCAATCTCCGTTATTTGATGTCCATAATAATCTTCTACCTCAAATGTTATTTATTATAATTAATATTAATATTAGTATTGGCTATTACCCCTTTTTAGGAATTTCTATTTCAAATTTAACCCTTTGAAACATCTTGTCACTTTTCTACTCACAGCGTGTATACAAACAAATGAGTTAATTCATGAATAAATGTATAATACAATATATTTTTACTGGCTTTAAAATTCCCTGGTGCTGTACAATTTTAGGTATTTCCTCTGACCACCTCATTTTTGAACCACTAGAATGAATATGTACATCTCTGGTATATGTATTTCTTTTGTGTATATTTTTTGATATATTGTTTTCTCATGACGGTTGTTAATGTACTCTGTTTGATTATCTATATCTGCTAACTATCAAAATGTAATGTTGATATTAGAGGGAATCCTTACTAAGGGTTATTCCCATACTTGGATGTAAGGCTACACAGGCATTGGTATATTTGTCAACCAATTATCTTTAAGGTTTGCTTTTAAATGGGCACCACAGGTATACTGAATTAGCTATGATTACGGCTACCTAGCCTAAACATGTTAGCCTTCAGTTTGCCTGTGATGCCTTTCTAACCAGTATTTGGACACTCCTGGAACCTTTTAACCTTGCGAATAAAGGATTTGTTTTTACTTGCAATGGATCGCCTACTTCATTTTTTCACTTTTATTTATTTATATATATATATATATATATATATATATATATATATATATATACTCTCTAGTTTTGGGATCCAAGCACTCACTGTAGGTTGTGTTGCCTGGGTGCACTCTATGGTAGATAGGCAGAAACTTTCATGAAAAGAAGAGACACTCACAGGACTTAATTAACACAAAATTTATTAATAGTTCATTAATTCAGTCAACGTTTCGGTCCTCACAGGGACCTTTATCAAGACTTTATCAAAGAATACAAAATTAAAGGAAAACACAATTAGTTCCACTAAGAGTAAAACACCACACTAAACAAAACTAACAAACATAAGATATTTTTAAAAGAAACAAAGGAAAAAAATAACTATAGAAGAAAATTGAAAAGTGAAACCTTGATACCTGGAACATACTTGAATAAACAGAAAATGAAGTTTCATGGGCTGTACATGGGTATCCCCATATCTGCTTGTAAAGTATACATGATAAGGTCCAAAGCCTTCCAGACAGAAGTTGCACATATACATGTAATCAGATTTAACAGAAAACATTTCAATTCATGAATATAGGAGCAAAGTGCTTTTAGATTAACAATGGTGAAAACAAGAACAAGGTCTTAAAACTCATTGCGCTTACTCTGTTGCAACTTTTTCTATATATATATATATATATATATATATATATATATATATATATATATATATATATATATATATATATATACGGATCCAGGTCGAGGGATCCTCAGGCCGAACTGATATATGCCTTGGCAGTGCCTTGGTCATTCAACCTAGCTTATGTATTTCCACCGTTTCCTCTCCTTCCCCGGGTGATTGCTCAGATCAAACAGGAGAGAGCTTCAGTAATTCTAATCGCGCCTGCGTGGCCACGCAGGACTTGGTATGCAGATCTAGTGGACATGTCCTCTCTGCCTCCGTGGAAACTTCCAGTCAGACAGGACCTTTCTTATTCAAGGTCCTGTCCAACATCCAAATCTAATTTATCTGCAGCTGATTGAACGCTTGATTTTATCTAAGCAGGGTTTCTCTGATTCGGTCATCAATACTTTGATTCAGGCACGTAAACCTGTCACTAGAAGGATCTATCATAAGATATGGCGTAAATATCTTTGGTGTGAATCCAAGGGCTACTCATGGAGTAAAGTTAGGATTCCCAGGATTCTGTCTTTTCTCCAAGAAGGATTGGAGAAAGGATTATCAGCGAGTTCCTTAAAGGGACAAATTTCTGCTTTGTCAATTTTGCTACACAAACGTTTGGCAGATGTTCCAGACGTTCAGTCTTTTTGTCAGGCTCTAACTAGAATTAAGCCTGTGTTTAGACCAATTGCTCCACCCTGGAGTTTGAATTTAGTTCTTTTTTTTTTTCTTTTTTTTTTAAATTCTCTTTATTAAATAGAAGGAACACATGCGAATACACACGTAGAAACAGAGACATTTGCTCTCCCGAACAACAAAGGGAGATAACGCGTAAATACTTGTCAGACAAGTTCTAGTACATAAGTCAGTATTACAGTCTCTCATACTTTTTGCCAATATGAAATATACATAAACACAATCAGTAAGAGTAGTAAATGCAAGATTGTTCCTTAAATCATGTGTTACCCTCTATCTTTTTCCATATTTTATCCTACTATTTACAACTAACAAAACATTTATATTAACAGTAATAAAATATGAACGAGTGAATATATTTCCAGCTATGTCCATACCACATCATAGGTCTGTATCTCCACTCAGGGGGTATAGGGGGCGTGTTAAAGTATATCATTCCATTCGCCTCTAAGCGTAGCTTCAATAAACACCTCATGGTGCAAGAAAGGTCTCAGTATCTGTTTTTGTTGGTCAATAGGAAGGCTTTGTATATACTTCTGCCATTTACGTAGAAAAGGTCTCAGCCTACGTTTAGTATCTAGGGTGGTAACAAATTGTTCTATGTACAGATGTCGAAGCATCCTATGTTTGAAGTGAGTCAGTGTGGGAGGGTCTTTGGAATTCCACTGTGATAAAATTGTCGGGCCAATAAGGTACTAAGAGTAAGCATGGGGTATAGTAACTTATGTTGTGGTTGCCAAGATAGAAGGAAAATTGATTTAGAGTCAAAAAGGATGTCAATCTTGAAGGTTAACTTGATCCAGTTTTGTAATTGTCTCCGACATTGATTAACATATGGACACACAAAAAAATAGTGATTGAGTGAGGGTTCTAATAACGAACATTTAATACACTGATTCAGAAGATCCTGATTCCAATGAAATCTGCGTGCTGGGGTAATGTAGTCTTTACTTAGCATCCTGATCTGCATTTCCATAATCTGTACCGCCAAACTAGCAGACCTTGTTCTTTCTAAGCTGGTAAGTATATCTCTAACAGATATGTCCCCCAAGTCTTCCCTCTGTAGTTTGTTTATTATATTTCCCAAGACATTTTTAGAAGTGTGTGTAACTAACAGATGGTAGATAGGTGACATAGAGAAAGTGCCCAATTTATAAGCAGCATGTATATGAGCCCACGGAGAGGGTTGCCAGAAATCGGTGTATATCAATGTGTTCGTATAGTGTCGGACCTGAAGGTATGCATAGCAGTGCGAATTTGGTAGGTGATATTGATTTTTAAGGTTTTAAGTTTTGACAGTGTGTAACAAGGGGTCCAAAAGATCGCCCACCGATCTGATCCCCTGGGACTTCCATACTCGAAAGGGAGCTGTTTCGTTGCCTGCAGGAAAATCTATATTTCCCATCAATGGAATATATTTAGGAGTGGGGGATCTGTCTCCCAGATATTTAAAAGCTAGTTTCCATGCTCTCAAGGCATCTCTGTACAAGAAGTTATTTTTAATGTCAACAGGTAAATTCATAAAGGGTATATATGGTAAGTAGGCTAGAGAATGTGGGGAGATAATCGTAGCTTCTAGAGTCGGGTCGTGGAAGTGCATGGTTTTGAGTTGCCAGTCTATCACTAGCCTGATTAGTGCCACCCAGTTGTAAAGTTTGAGATTGGGGAGCGCCAGGCCCCCATTAAGGGTAAGGTTGGTGCAAAGTCACAGCTGCCATGCGTGTCCTCCTGCCCTTCCAAATGAAAGCTTGGATAGCTTCGTTTAAATATGTCAAATCCACTTTGGTAAGCAGAAAGGGTAGCATTAGAAATGGGTAAAGGAGTTTAGGTAGAATTGTCATTTTAAGTAGGTTTATCCTTCCTGTGAGACCTAGAGGGAGTTTGGCCCAGGCTTTTAACTGAAGCTGCAACTGCAGACACTGCTTGGTAATATTGAGGTCATATAGGTTTTTGTGGATTTCTGTGTAAGATGATATCCAGATATGTGAGGGTGTTAGGCTGTATAGTGAAGGGATAATCATCGGTATCCGAGTTATGGTCTGTAAGCCACAGTATCTCGGATTTGTCAATAAGTCTAGGGATGTATCGTGATGGGTTACTCACAAAAAGGAGCATGTCATCCGCATATAAGGCCATGTGCAGAGTAGTGTTCCCTATTACTATTCCTGGGAATATTTGTTTTAATTTCAAGGCAAGTGGCTCTATGGCTAGGTCAAATAATAGGGGAGATAATGGGCATCTTTGACGCGTGCCCCTCTCAAGAGTAAAGTTTGGAGAATGAAGGCCATTAACCAAGATACTTGCAATGGGGGAGGAGTAAAGTTTGCGGATAAAATCCAGAAAAGGGCCCTTGAAGTTAAAAAGCTGAAGGGTGTTAAAAAGATGGGCCATTCAACTCTATTGAAGGCCTTCTCTGCGCCTAAGGACAGCAGGAAGGCCTCCTGTGCCCCATTTGTGACTTTTGCAGAGGGCCTAGTCCAAAAGTGATTGAGCACATGCAGTACTCTTCTCAGATTGACTACAGAAGATCTGCCTTGGACAGTGAATCAGGGAGGGGAGAATCCCCTTTAACCGATTGGCCAAGATCTTCATTAACATTTTATAGTCTGTGTTTAATAAATATATGGGGCGGTATGTCTCAGGGAGTGTGTGATCCTTCCCTTGTTTGGGGATCAGAGTAATGTGGGCCATTGTGAAAGATCTAGATGGTTGTCCCTTTCGAGTAAACATGTCATTAAATAGTTAGTGTAGGATTGGTGAGACCTGGGGCAACAGCAAATGATAGAACTCAGTAGGGAGTCCATCTGGGCCTGCCACCTTTCCCAGTGATAGAGATTTAATGGTATGTTGGATTTCGTCTAGTGCTATTGGGGTGTTTAGAGTATTTATCTGATCCTGAGTGAGGTGTGGGAGTGTAAGTGATTGCCAGAAAGCATGGAAGGAACTTGGGGAGTTTGGTTGTTGATTTTTATAAAGATTAGAGAAATAATCTGCCAGACAGCCGGCTATCTCTAAAGGGGTCCTAAAAACCTTACCCTCATATTTCAAGGCAGCAATGTCTGTCTTGACTGATTTTGCTTTCACAAGTGTTGCTAAAAGTCGCCCAGACTTTCCGCCAAAGCGGTAAAATCGGCCTGTTGATTTGAGAAGGCCAGTAGCGGCCTGCTGTTGAATAAATGTGTCCATTTCTGCTTTAGCGGCTATATAGCTTTCATACGCTGGACGGGATTTTAGAGTACAGTAATTCATGTATGTCTGTCCTAAGCTAGTTTGTAGGGAGTCATGTCTGTGTTGGATTCTGCGTTTCAAATTAGCCATGTAGGAAATATGTCATGTGAGGACCGTTTTAGCGGTTTCCCAGAGCAACTGTGGGTCAGAGGAGTGTATGAAGTTATCAGTATAAAAATCATTCCAAGCATGAGTCAAGTATTTTTGGAAGGGTTCAGAGGTAAGAAGATAAGAGGGAAAATTAAGTGTGTTCCTATTAGGTTTGTTAGAGAAAATCCCTATTGTGAGTTCCACGGGTGCATGATCGGATATTATAATGTTGTGAATTTTGTCGGATTTAACCTGGGAAACTAGGGAGTCTGAAATAAGGAAAAGGTCTAACCTAGAAAGGGATGAATTAGACTTGGAAAGACATGTAAAATCCCTATCATCCGGGTGCCTTTTGCGCCAGATATCACACACAGCCAGACTGTCAGAGAGCAAATTAAATACCTTAAGTTCAAATTTTCCTTTATAACGGAGGATGCGTTTGTTAATCAGATCCTCAGTAGGCCATGTTCTGTCCAAGGTGGGGTGTGGGGTTAGATTAAAATCTCCCCCCCAGGAGAAATTTAGTGCCTATAAAGGGAGACAAGGCCTGAACCAATGTTTTCCAGAAGAACAGGGAGTTATTGTTAGGGGCATAAATGTTGCAGAAGGTGTAGTGGACTTTATCTACCGATGCTTGTAAGATAAGAAACCTACCATCAGGGTCTGATATTGTATTTAGTATTTCTACCTGCTGTCTTCGGCCAAATAAAATAGCTATTCCCCTACTGCTACTTTGAAATGACAAATAAGCTATGCTACCTACCCAGTCACTACGTAGTTTCTCATGTTCCCCATCAGTAAGATGGGTCTCTTGTAGAAATGCGATATCCGAATTAAGTCTGTGGAGGTGCGTTAGAATAGATTTCCTTTTAACCAGGGAATTAATACCCCCTACATTCCATGAGATTAACCTAAGGGCCATAACGTGGCAGTATATAGGTTTAGGCACGTCAGTGACCGTGTAAGCCTTCTAGGAGTGGGAGAACAGAAAGTGGAAGATCTGTCTCTTTCCCTTGTACATGTGAGGTAGAGTATGTGTGCAAGGCCTAAAGTCCAGTCATCTATTGGATGGGGGATAGTCCGGGAGGGTGGAGGTGCAAAGCCCCACAAGGCAGAACATACAGTGATCTGAGATGTCATCACAGAAAATGCAGCATGTCTGCAGAAAGAGCAGAACACATGCAGGAACTGTTAGCACTTGAACTTTGTAGTGCTGCTCCACATAAGACAGTTCTCTTCAAACAGAGCTGTGCTCTGGCTACACTGTGTAAGTTTTTCTTAACCAAGTGCATCCAGAGCAAAGTGCTGTTTGAAGTGAGCAGTCAAATATGCAGTAGCGCTGCAAAGTAGCACCACATTGCTTGTTGACTTTTTCTCAGAGATTTTTTCAAACCCGCCCCCTAGCCTTTCCCAGTCTGCAAAGCTGTTTATTCTGAATGTAAGACGTTAGTATGAGCATTGCATCTTTTTTATTACTACATTTCTGTTAGACTAAGAGAAAAGGAAACAGATTTATTCAAGAGACATTTTTAACTTTCTTTTTTTGTATGCAGATAATTTGCAATGCAATTATATTATAAAACATTAAAAATTGCTTTATTTTTCTGTTAACCAACACATTGCAATTGAACTGGTGTCTTAGTGTAACTATCTAATTTAAAAACGGAATTTTATTTAAAAATGACCTGCAGAAAAAATTTCACAGAAAAAAATCTCATAGCAGAAAGTGAAGAAAAGTTCTGCCTCTGGGGCAAAGCCTGGTGGAGAAGGATGCCAGTCAAAGGTTATGCCATATGGACTTGTAGTATAGCCGGATACAAGACACTCAAAATACATGGATAGTAACAACAGCATTTTAACACTGGTATTAAATTGACATACGTGCGTAGCAAGTAAGATTCATATAACCTAAAACTCATCGACAATAAGAACATCTGTTGGGATAACGACATCAAATCTTCCCATGCATACAGTGGTTCATAATCATACAATGTGAGCATATACGAACATCCCAATGATGTGTAGGCGATCACTAGGCTTGGCCTAAGAGAACGAGGCCCATCAGAGCCCGCCTCTGCCACCCAGTGAACAGCCCTCAGAGGCACCTGGTAGTATGTCAGTGTAGTAGCTAACAAGAGATGTTCAATTAACAAAAATAGCAATAACATTTTAAAACAAAATCTCAAAACAGTTAGAACTGATGTAACAACAGTGTGATTAATAGCTATGTGGAAATGGACCCGTCATATTACATAATGAAACTTAATATGGTGGTCAGTCTCCAACCCTGTATAGTTGTGAGACTTAGTGGACGTATTTAAAGTAAGTAAGCAACCACCAACTATAACAAGTGGGGGAGTGAGAGCTAGTGGTAGTAGACTATGTGTTTTTCGCACCAGGTGGTCAGGTGAATGAGAAGTTCCAAGCAGTAAATAATGTATCAAACACAAAGAAAACAATAAGATTAAGCATTAAAAATACAATAAAAATAAACATATATGACGCGTATACATTACATATCTTCATCTGGGGTGGGACACGACTGGCGTGCCAGAATATTATCAACTAAAGCTGCAAACTTAGTCCCTCAGGGAGCGTCAATGCATTTTTCTGTAGCCAAGTATGAATCCAAGGCCTGAGGGGAATGGAAGATCTTAGGGCCAGAAGGGGTCATTAGCCACAGTTTTGCAGGGTATAATAGAGCCACCTGTCTACCCTGATCATGAAGTTTAGAGCAGTATGGAGCAAAGTCCTTTCTCTGTTTGGTGACTTCAGCGGAGTAGTCCTGGAACAGTAGAAGTCGATGGTCTTCAAAAAGGATCTCTTTCTGCGATCTGTATGCCCTAAGGAGGAAAATGGAGACATTTAAAGATCACTTGCTATGGTCTGTTGCGTTGTACAGGGGGGCCAGCCGGACCCACTCTGTGGGCTCTTTCTATGTCAATCGGAAGCTGATCAGCCTGCAAGCCCAACAGCTTAGGGAAGGTAGAAGTGACAAATTCCATCAATAATTTACCTTTAATTGACTCAGGTACCTCCACAATGTGAAGTTTGTTGCGGCGGCTCCTGTTTTCAAGGTCTTCTACCCTATCCAGGAGATATTGGGTTTGTTTTAGTATTTTTTTAAGTGAGATATCCATACTAGATTGCCTGTCCTCAGTATCAGAGATGCGTGTTTCTGCAGCCGTTAGGCGTGTGGAAAATTGCCGCACTTCACTTGTTAGATTGTCCATTCCTGCTTGAAGTGAGTCAATTTTTGGCAAAAAAAAGATTTAAAGTCCTGCATCAGGGCAAGGTGATCCTCAGAGTGGGGCATTGGTTGTGATTGATCAGCCACAGGAGAGCTATTCGCATGTATCTCTGCCACATGGCGATTTTTCTTCGCAGCTGCTTTTGATCTGCCGCTCATCTCTTCAGCAAAGCCAGATGGAATCTTTGGGAAATACATTCATGAGAAAGATGTGGGTGGGGGGATTGATAACTAGCGCTCAGTTTTTCAACAACCTTGATGCACCTTACAACTTCGTAGATACTCTTCCTGAGAGTGATATAGTTGAGAGGGTTAATGCAGGTTAGAGCGTTGCACGTTTGGGTGTAATATATCACTGCAGACTTTTCCACCACTCTATGTCAATTAAGATATCTAGATAGCTATATGCATGGCTTCAATACTGTGTGCAAGCTGGGCCTATGGATTTCCTGGATATGTGCGCAGTTCTAATATGGCCACTCCTGCTCAGCCCCTTAGAAATATTTTTGTGGTTAATTTGCAGTTGGTATTTCCGTCGTAGTTACTCTTTCTGGGTGTGATATAGTTGAGGGGTAATGCAGGTTAAAGCATTGCACATTTGGGTGTAATATATCACTGCAGACTTTTCCACCACTCTATGGCAATATAGATGTCTGAATGGTTATATGCATGGCTTCAATACTGTGTGCTAGCTGGGCCTATGGGTTTCCTGGGTATGTGCGCAGTTTTAATATGGTCACTCTCGCTTTTGCCCCTTAGAAATATTTTTGTAGTTAACTTGCAGTTGGTATCTCATTGTATGGGGGGTTATGTGTGATAACGCCCTTAGGTAATTTCAGCCACTTTTTCTATCTGGCCCTGTGTGTACCCTGAATTTAGTTTGACACGTAGTATAGGTGCTATATTGTGATCAATATGCCAGTACTCCCGACACTGCGTCACAGCCTGTAATTTTCCTCCTGGGGCTTCTTGTATGACTTTCCGATATATATGCGGTGCCTGTGTGTTCACACCAGTTAGGAGAGGTAAGTCGCCGTGTTATCACCTTATCCCCCTGAGGCAAGATGGCGGTAGTGCTTTTGCGCTTTCTGCTCGAATTCTCTCCGGGTGCTGGGGTGCGGGTGGAATCCCCACACGCTATTGTGGCCAACACCAACCGATCCCCAGGTGTTAGGGACCTTGCAGTTGTGTAAGGCAGATGCGTGGGAGCAATATAAACAGCTTTAGGTCTTACTTTGGCTGCTTGTTTACCGGAGCTCTCAGTCTCTGCTGCCGCTCGGTAGCTCCGCCTCCCGGAAGTCCTTGAATTTAGTTCTTAATGTTCTTCAAGGGGTTTCGTTTGAACCCATGCATTCCATAGATATTAAGTTGTTATCTTGGAAAGTTTTGTTTTTGGTTGCTATTTCTTCTGCTCGTAGAGTTTCTGAGCTTTCAGCATTACAATGTGATTTGCCTTATCTTATCTTCCATTCTGATAAGGTGGTTTTACGTACCAAACCTGGTTTCTTTCCTATTGTTGTTTCAAATAAGAATATTAATCAGGAAATCGTTGTTCCTTCATTATGTCCTAACCCTTCTTCTAAGAAGGAGCGTATGTTGCATAACCTGGACTTGGTTCGTGCCCTGAAGTTTTACTTGCAGGCGACTAAGGATTTCCTGTCAATCATTTTCATTATTCATTGTTTTTTCTGGAAAGCGTAGGGGTCAGAAAGCTATGGCTACCTCCCTTTCTTTTTGGCTGAAGAGTATCATCCGTCTGGCATATGAGACTGCTGGACAGCAGCCTCCTGAAAGAATTGTGGCTCATTCTACTAGGGCTGTGGCTTCCTCATGGGCATTTAAAAACGATGCTTCTGTTGAACAGATTTGCAAGGCTGCGACTTGGTCGTCTCTTCACACTTTTTCCAAATTTTCCAAATGTGATACTTTTGCTTCTTCTGAGGCTGGTTTTGGGAGAAAGGTTCTTCAAGCAGTGGTGCCTTCCATTTAGGTTCCTGTCTTGTCCCTCCCTTTCATCCGTGTCCTGTAGCTTTGGTATTGTATCCCACAAGTAAGGA
Source organism: Bombina bombina (assembly GCF_027579735.1). Taxonomy (NCBI): domain Eukaryota; kingdom Metazoa; phylum Chordata; class Amphibia; order Anura; family Bombinatoridae; genus Bombina; species Bombina bombina. Next base: position 77,450,830 of record NC_069503.1, read on the forward strand.
TGAAATCCGTGGACTCATCATATCTTGTAGAAGAAAAGTAAATTTATGCTTACCTGAGAAATTAATTTATTCTACGATATGACGAGTCCACGGCCCACCCTGTCATTTTTCAGACAGATTTCGATTATATTATATTTTTTTATAAACTTCAGTCACCTCTGCACCTTTGGCTTTTCCTTTCTCTTCCTAACTTCGGTCGAATGACTGGAGGTGGAGGGAAGGGAGGAGCTATATATACAGCTCTGCTGTGGTGCTCTTTGCCACTTCCTGTTAGCAGGAGGATAAATCCCACAAGTAAGGATGAAATCCGTGGACTTGTCATATCGTAGAAGAAATTAATTTATCAGGTAAGCATAAATTTACTTTCTTTCATGTAATTAGCAAGAGTCCATGAGCTAGTGACGTATGGGATATACATTCCTACCAGGAAGGGCAAAGTTTCCCAAACCTCAAATGCCTATAAATACACCCCTCACCACACCCACAAATCAGTTTTACAAACTTTGCCTCCTATGGAGGTGGTGAAGTAAGTTTGTGCTAGATTCTACATTGATATGCGCTCCGCAGCAGGTTGGAGCCCGGTTTTCCTCTCAGCATGCAGTGAATGTCAGAGGGATGTGAGGAGAGTATTGCCTGTTTGAATGCAGTGATCTCCTTCTACGGGGTCTATTTCATAGGTTCTCTGTTATCGGTCGTAGAGATTCATCTCTTACCTCCCTTTTCAGATCGACGATATACTCTTATATATACCATTACCTCTACTGATTCTCGTTTCAGTACTGGTTTGGCTTTCTACTACTTGTAGATGAGTGTCCTGGGGTAAGTAAGTCTTATTTTCTGTGACACTCTAAGCTATGGTTGGGCACTTTTATATAAAGTTCTAAATATATGTGTTCAAACATTTATTTGCCTTGACTCAGGATGTTCAACGTTCCTTATTTCAGACAGTCAGTTTCATATTTGGGATAATGCATATGAATTAATCATTTTTTTCTTACCTTAAAATTTGACTTTTTCCCTGTGGGCTATTAGGCTCGCGGGGGCTGAAAATGCTTCATTTTATTGCGTCATTCTTGGCGCGGACTTTTTTGGCGCAATTTTTTTTTTCTGTTTCCGGCGTCATACGTGTCGCCGGAAGTTGCGTCATTTTTTTGACGTTTTTTTGCGCCAAAAGTGTCGGCGTTCCGGATGTGGCGTCATTTTTGGCGCCAAAAGCATTTAGGCGCCAAATAATGTGGGTGTCTTTTTTGGCACTAAAAAATATGGGCGTCACTATTGTCTCCACATTATTTAAGTCTCATTAATTATTGCTTCTGGTTGCTAGAAGCTTGTTCATTGGCATTTTTTCCCATTCCTGAAACTGTCATTTAAGGAATTTGATAAATTTTGCTTTATATGTTGTTTTTTCTATTACATATTGCAAGATGTCTGCGAGTAACCCTGAGTCAGAAGCCACTTCTGGAAAAATGCTTAACTGAGTTTCAGTTCTACCAAAGCTAAGTTCATTTATTTTAAATGTTATAAATGTTTATCTTTAGCTATGGTTTGTAATAAGTTATTATGATATACTTTTACATGCAGATTCCATTAGTATTTATGCTTTATACATTTCCATTCTTAAGTACAAGAAATGTTTAGAAGATTTATAAGAAATATTTTTTCTGATTAAGGCTTTGTCTGACTTCGTGCCTTCTAATACAATTTTTAGGTCTTTTTTCACTTCTTTTTTAATTATTGAAGTTTCAAATGACCAACAACATACTGATTTATCCTTCTCTGATGATGTTTTTTTCTCTTTCAGAAATTCTCTTCATCAGATATTGACACTAACAAATCTACTTTTTTATAATTTTTTTTATTAAAGTACATTTGTTCTTTGTTGAAGAGGTGTTGATTATTTTGGATATTAAGGTAACTAGTTCTTTAAGACTAGCTGACACTATTTCTGCCTTTTTTTCTTCTGTGATTTCAGAGGTTTTCTTTCCAATTCCCCATACTAGGGAATGGAATAGGCTGAGAATTCTTTTTTATTCCTTCTTCAAGGTTTTAAACTATATTCTTTGCCAGCAGTTAAATTCAATTTGGAGGGTTCTCCAATTTATTGGGGCTATCTCTACTCCTACTAATTATGCTATTGTTTCTATAGCAAAATAATATTTATTTTCCTTTATATAGTTGTATCTTATTTATGGAAAATTATTTAGTTTCAGGTACTTTTCTTGGTCCTGTGATATTGCAATTGCTTCATTTTTCTGTTTACTTTAAGATCAAGTATCAGATTATGATTTATTTTAGCATTGTTAAAGGGACAACATTTACTAGACTAGGTGCTGTTGCATTTTGTCTTGTTGTTTTGCATTTTGCAAGTCCTCTGTTTTGACTGGTCCTTTAAACTGGACTATCATGCTAATGATTTCATTTGTGTCTTCATTTTATTGAATATATTCGCAAATGAGGGTTAATCTATGTCTTTAGCTATTTTAGCTAGAAGAATTTTGTGTTTTTAAAAAAAAATAAAAAAAAAAAAATACATATTTCTTTTGTTCTAAGATAAATCAATTATTTGTTTTATAATTGGATTCAATTCTTAACTGTTACTATGGGCTTCAAGATTGAGTTCTAAGACTAAAACTTTAAGCTTATACTAGTTTGGTTGTTCTTATTAAGGAACGAATTCCTGAGTTCTTTCCCAAGTAACATGTTTATAATTGGGGTTCGAAATCAGCTCCCTAATATTGCGATGTACGTGCCGTATTCCAGCTTGGCTGGTAAGGGGCAGGTTAAGACTTCTTTGAAATTTATTTGGTTCTATTTTGTCCAAATTTCTTTGATTTTATTCCAGTAAGGCTAACACTTTCTTTAAGTGTGTTTCTGTCCTATATATTTTGGATACTGTTGTAGCATGGCTGGGTACCCATGGGGTTCAAGCGCTGCTCAGACCTGGAGTCTTCTGGGGTATTTCTTCCAGTTCCTTTTTCTAGGAACTGGGTTTTGGAGTTTTATTCAAACTATTCTGCCTTTTTATGGTCACTGATAGCATTATTTGTTTTCATTAGATACAATAAATGCATATTTTTCATTTTTCTGTTTTCATTCAGATTATTTCCTGAGGATGCGGAATCTCATATGATTCACTTGCTCTTCGGGACATAGTTAGAGGATCTTTTTTTTTTTCAAAAGTTCTTGATTCCTCACGTAAGGGTCACCTTTTTTAGGTTTCCAGATGGTTTATGTCACTGTCTTTGTCTCTATCGGACAAGGGACAATTTGTATTGGGTTCCGTCTGTCGGTACCTTTAGTCTCTATTTTTTCCTTCAGTTGCTTTATATGCATAGAAGTTTTAACAGCATTGGATTCAATTCCCTTTGCTCATTTTCAATGGAAAGATCCTTTCCAGCTTTTTATGAGTGTTGTTTCTTCAAGAACATGGTTGGAGGATCAATTAACCAATGTTGATTCCTCAGACAAGAGTAACCTTTTTTTAGGTTTCCTGTATGCTGAACCAGTGGTTCAAGGATTATACAAAGATATCTCATTTAATATCTTTAAAACCGATTGTTCGACACCCTCTGACGTGGTACAGACCACCATCATTTAGTTCAGGGGGCTTCTTTTGTTCTTCCAACCTGGACTGTGATCTCAACAGATGCAAGTCTGACAGGTTGGGGAGCTGTATGGGGGTTTCTGACAGCACAAGGGGTTTGGGAATCTCAGGAGGTGAGATTTCCAATCAACATTTTGGAACTCCGTGCAATTTTCAGAGCTCTTCAGTCATGGCCTCTTCTAAAGAGAGAGTCATTCATTTGTTTACAGACGGACAATGTCACAAATGTGGCATATGTCAATCATCAAGAGGGACTCACAGTCCTCTGGCTATAAAGGAAGTATCTCGAATACTTGTATGGGCGAAATCCAGCCCCTGTCTAATTTCTGCGGTTCATATCCCAGGTATAGACAATTGGGAAGCGGATTATCTCAGTCGCCAAATGCTACATCCGGGCGAATGGTCTCTTCACCCAGAGGTATTTCTTCAGATTGTTCAAATATGGGGACTTCCAGAAATAGATCTGATGGCTTCTCATCTAAACAAGAAGCTTCCCAGGTATCTATCCAGATCCAGGGATCCTCAGGCGGAAGCAGTGGATGCATTGTCACTTCCTTGGAAATATCCTGCTATATCTTTCCGCCTCTAGTTCTTCTTTCAAGAGTGATTTCCAAAATTCTAAAGGAGCGTTTGTTTATTCTGCTGGTGGTTCCAGCATGGCCTCACAGGTTTTGGTATGCGGATTTTGTCCGGATGGCTCCTTGTCATCCGTGGACTCTTCCGTTAAGACCAGACCTTCTATCACAAGGTCCTTTTTTTCCATCAGGATCTCAAATCCTTAAATTGAAAGTATGGAGATTGAACGCTTGATTCTTAGTCATAGAGGTTTTCTCTGACTCCGTAATTAATACTATGTTGCAGGCTCGTAAATCTGTATCTAGGATGATATATTATCGAGTCTGGAAGACTTGCATTTTTTGGTGTTTTTCTCATCATTTTTCTTGGCATTCTTTTAGAATTCCTAGAATTTTACAGTTTCTTCAGGATGGTTTGGATAAGTTTTGTCTGCAAGTTCCTTAAAAGGACAAATCTTTGCTCTTTCTGTTCTTTTTCACAGAAAGATTGCTAGTTTTCCTGATTTTTATTGTTTTGTACAAGCTTTGGTTCGTATAAAACTTGTTATTAAGTCAATTTCTCCTCCTTGGAGTTTGAATTTGGTTCTGGGGGCTCTTCAAGCTCCTCCGTTTGAACCTATGCATTCTCTGGACATTAATTACTTTCTTGGAAAGTTTTGTTCTTTTGGCCATCTCTTCTGCTAGAAGAGTTTCTGAATTATCTGCTCTTTCTTGTGAGTCTCCTTTTCTGATTTTTCATCAGGATAAGGCGGTGTTGCGAACTTCTTTTAAATTTTTACCTAAGGTTGTGAATTCTAACAACATTAGTAGAGAAATTGTAGTTCCTTCATTTTGTCCTAATCCTAAGAATTCTAAGGAGAGATCACTGCATTCTTTGGATGTAGTTAGAGCTTTGAAATATTATGTTGAAGCTACTAAGATTTTCCGAAAGACTTCTAGTCTTTTTGTTATCTTTTCCAGTTCTAGGAAAGGTCAGAAGGCCTCTGCCATTTCTTTGGCATCTTGGTTGAAATCTTTAATTCATCATGCTTATGTCGAGTCGGGTAAACTCTGCCTCAAAGGATTACAGCTCATTCTACTAGGTCAGTTTCTACTTCCTGGGCGTTTAGGAATGAAGCTTCGGTTGATCAGATTTGCAAAGCAGCAACTTGATCTTCTTTGCATATTTTTACTAAATTCTACCATTTTGATGTGTTTTCTTCTTCTGAAGCAGTTTTTGGTAGAAAAATACTTCAGGCAGCTGTTTCAGTTTGATTCTTCTGCTTATAATTTCAGTTTTTTTCATTATAAGATTTAAACTTTGTTTTGGGTGTGGATTATTTTCAGCGGAATTGGCTGTCTTTATTTTATCCCTCCCTCTCTAGTGACTCTTGCGTGGAAGATCCACATCTTGGGTAGTCATTATCCCATACGTCACTAGCTCATGGACTCTTGCTAATTACATGAAAGAAAACATAATTTATGTAAGAACTTACCTGATAAATTCATTTCTTTCATATTAGCAAGAGTCCATGAGGCCCACCCTTTTTTGGTGGTTATGATTTTTTTGTATAAAGCACAATTATTCCAATTCCTTATTTTTTATGCTTTCGCACTTTTTTCTTATCACCCCACTTCTTGGCTATTCGTTAAACTGATTTGTGGGTGTGGTGAGGGGTGTATTTATAGGCATTTGAGGTTTGGGAAACTTTGCCCCTGCTGGTAGGAATGTATATCCCATACGTCACTAGCTCATGGACTCTTGCTAATATGAAAGAAATGAATTTATCAGGCAAGTTCTTACATAAATTATGTTTTTTGTTATAAAGATAAAATATTTCACTTCATATAAGAAACTGAGTTTATATAAAAAGAACCCCAACTGTACTTATTTAATTTGTTTTCTATATTTTTCATGCTGTGTTAATTAACTTATTGTTAAATTCTTTCATTTAAAAAGCCCAATTGAATACATAATGATTTACAGCAGTTTATAGCAGAATCAAACCATATTTTGAAGCTTGAGGAGGTCTGTCCAATAGTACATTTGTGGGGGCTGTTCCTGTTATCCAATGAACAACAGATTCTTAAGTATCAGCCAACCAGAATCCTGTATTTCCCTATAGGTTTATAACTAACTGTAGAGCTCAGATAAACCATTTTCATTTAATATTAGTCTAAAGCTGCTATTTGCTCCAGTAATAAATATCACTCAGCTTATGGCCCTGTTGTATCAGTCTCATCACATATACTGATCTAATCATAAATATCTTGTGATCTGCATATTATTTTATTTCTAATGAGGTTTGTTATTTCTATTAGCTGCACCTGTTTATCATCAGAACGTTTATCCCACTGATCTGTGACTGATTCTTGTTGTTAGTAAAGACCTTAGTAAGTGTATTCTGCACCATCAGCTGCTGCTGTTTGTCACATGATCACAGACTTAAAGGGACAGTGTCCTGTAAATTTGGGTTTCCCTTTAAAATAACAAGAAACCCCAAATGTTTTTCATCATTTAAATAGAACATATAATTTTTTAAAAAAAAAATTCTAAATATTTTTTTATTGAGGTAATAAAACATACAAAGACAAATTCTTGTAAACATCATGGCAACATTCCTATTTGACATACATTAGTATTTATGCATTTAATATGAGAAGCATGTCTTAGAGACCGTAAATAGCATTAGAACTAAAACCATAGGGAAATATATCTAGCCATGGATAGTACCTCTTTTTACATACATGTATTTTCAGAAGGACATTAGGCATACCACATAACATGTGAGAATTATTAGGCCTAGTTGCAGTAAAAAATTTTAAGTAGGAATAGTTAGGCCTACACTTGTCCATAGTATATACAACTGAATATCTATCCAAACAATATAACACAGGAAAATATTTAAACATATCAGTCATCCCCCAGATTGTGGTACCTCCCTCCTCAAGCTTTAATAAGCCTGGGGGGTGGCATTACCTAAATATATCAGTATTGTCCAGGTGGATAGACAATGTATTTGGTTGTTAAGACCTATTATAGGTCCCGAGGCGACATGGCCCAGGAAGGCAGAGAAGAAGGGAGAAAAAAAAGGGGGGTGTATTGGAGGTCATAGGCCTTGTTCAGTAGGGGCAAAAGGACTTTTTCATATTTGGGCTGTCAGTGCCTTCCTACGATTGTCAGTATGCCTCATTTATTTATTTTCTCTTTCCCAATATTCCCAAGCTACCCAAACCTGTTCATGTAAACCCAGTTTACCCCTGCAATGTAAAGAGAACTCCTCCATTGAATGAATATATTCAATGATATATTTGACCATATTAAGTGAAATTTGTGAAGTTCCCAGCCAACACCTTGCTATTGCTAGTTTAGTAGCTAGGAGTATGACAATACATAGTATTCTCTCCGGGTTGGTCAATTTCCCCAGTTCTAAATGGAAGAGGGCAGTATCCGGTGTCAACTTATAAAGTAAACCTAGTTGGTCAAGTATTGTCGCCACTTGCTTCCACACCTCCTGTATTTTACTACAGCTCCACCAAATATGAAGGTGAGATCCCTTCTGGCCACATCCCCTCCAGCATCTATCTGATTTATGGGAAAACATTTTATGCTGCTGATCCGGGACTCTATGCCAGCGCAGCACTAATTTTATGAATAGTTTGTATAATGTAACACAATGTATTGCCGCTCTTGTATGTTGTATGGCTTTTTGCCATTCCAATTCTGTATGCTCCCACTTCATTTCTCTTTCCCACTCCAGAACACGGAACTTCTTCACAAATCCATCTGAGTCCAACAGAAGTTGGTAGTGGATTGTCATGGCTTTCCGGAGTGGTTTTCCCATAAGCCATCTTCTTTCCCATTGGGTCAATTCCCTAGGGCTATTTTTTTTAAACTTCCAGGCTAACATCATAGAGGTGAATCTGAGATATTCATAGTGGTATTTCTTGGGGATATCTACATTTGATAAATCTGAAGCCTTTACTATCAGACCCTGTGGTGATCTCAAGTGTACTTTATGTTCCAGTCAGCCCACATCTGTGGGTGCATTTCCGGCAAGCATAGCAACAGGGCTCCTATTGAGTGTGCAGGTGATGGATGAAGTGCAACTTGTGGCAGATTACGGAGTTCCCTCCATGTTTTTATGCAAGCTCGGATAATAGGGTTATCTACTCCCACAAGCACATCCATATGTTGAGGAACCCATATGAGGTCCCCAAGGGATAGTCCCGAGGGGAGCACAGCCTGTTCAAGTTGCCCCCATCTGGTATCATCCGATGGAGCCCCCCATGCTGTCACATGGGAGAGCAAAGCAGCTTTGTAATATTTACAAATGTTGGGGCCTGCCAGGCCCACATTCAGCCTGCCAGGCCATATAAATCTGTTTATCAATGCTTGAAAGCAATTTAGGATATAAATTGGAAGTATTAGAGGGATACACCGAAAAAGGTATGTAACCTTAGGTAGTAATGTCATTTTGACCGACTGGATTCTCCCAATCCATGAGATCTCATATCTGGCCCACCTTGTAGTGAGATTTTAAAATTCTCTTAAGAGTGGATCATAGTTAGTATGAATAACCATTTTCGGATCAGGTGAGAGAGTGACCCCCAGATGTTTTAGTTGGCTTGTAGACCACTTAAATGGGTAAGTCTCTTTAAGTTGAGATAATTGAGTCAAAGAAAGCTTTAAGGCCAAAGCCTCCGTCTTTGCATCGTTAAGCTTATAATAGGACATTTTGCCAAACCATTGTAGCCTTTTGAATACCACCGGCATAGAGTTCTGTGGCAAACAGAGTGAGATCATCTGCGAATAATGCAAGCTTCTGCAAAGTGTCATGAACCAGTAATCCCTGAATTACTTTTGTTTGCCTGATCATGGCTACCAGGGGCTCAATGGCAGGCACAAAGAGGAGGGGGGATAGCGGACACCCCTGCCTGGTCCCATTCCTGATATCAAAAGGTTTGGAACAAAACCACTTCCCTCTAATCCTGGCTGAAGGATTAGAATATAGAGCCATGATGGCTCTAATTAGGTGGGCTGAGAACCCAAAAGCTCTTGGAACCTCTTCCATATACTCCCACCGTACCCTGTCAAATGCTTTTTCTGCCTCTAAGGACAGGGCAACTAGTGGGAGCCCCAGAGATTTAGATTCAGTGAGAATACCTAGAAGGCGGCGCATTTTGTCTGAGCCCTGCCAGCCTCGTACAAAGCCCACCTGGTCTAAATGGACCAAGGATGGTAGTACCCTACTTAGCCTATTGGCCAAAATCTTTGAATATATTTTTACGTCCACATTTATCTAAGATATAGGCCTATAGCTCTCGCATCGACTCGTATTTTTGCCCGGTTTGGGTATGGTCACTATCTCTGCCTCCAAGTATTCTTTGGGGAAATATCCGGTCTGGAAGGCCGAATTAAAAACAGAGACCAAAATGGGACCAACTTCAGCTGATAGTCTCTTGTAAAAAACAGAAGAAAAGCCATCTGGTCCCGGGGCTTTATGTAACTTCAGCTCCTTAATCGCCTGAGTGACTTCAACAATAGCAATTGGGGCTGATAATAGTTCTTCAGCTTCTGTAGGAACCCTGGGTAATTTAAAGTCTTGTAAAAACCTCACTATATCCTCCCTGGGAAGATTTTGTCTTTTCTCTGACGAAGCAATTTGGTAAAGTTTACTGTAATACTCCACAAAAGCTTCTCCAATGTCCTTAGGCGAGTAGCATCTGCCCTCTCCTTTTTGGATATAGGGTATTCTATTCTGGCATAGCCTGTTGGCTAAAAGGCGATCAGCCTTATTGCCACTGTGGTAAAATCTAATTTTCAAATATTTAAGGTATCTCTGAGTTTGTTCCATTTCCAAGTCATGAATTTGGGCCTTTATAGACTGCCATTCCTTGATATCCGAGGGAGAGGCACTACTCCCGGCCTTCCCCCTAACCCGGACCAGCCTACTATACAGCTGTGCCAATGTCTCTTTTTTTTATTTTTACATTGAGATTCAGTTTTTATGAGAATCCCCCTCATATAGGCTTTCAAGGCTAACCAAACCATGGACATCGAAGTTTCCCCATTAACATTATTCCTTAGGAATTCAAGGGTCTCCTTAGACCATTCAGGCATAAAAATATCTTGAAATAAATGTTCAGGCATACGCCATCTCCTGGGTCCCTCTTGGGCACCCATTACATCTAATTTGACCATCACCACATTGTGGTCGTACCATGTGCAAGGCATTATGGTAGAACCTTGTACCCTCTGCATTGCCCAGGGATTGCAGAAGACATAGTCCAGCCTGGAAAAGGAAGAGTGCGGGGCTGAATAGAATGTATGATCACAGGCATCTGGATGCAGAGCCCTCCAAATATCATGTAGGTCATATTGAGCTGTCAGTTCCCTACATTTTTGGGAAATAAAGTCCCTGTTTCTATCTCCTATCAGTTTTGGATTTCCCCTTATATCTCTCTTAGGGTCCCAGATCATATTAAAATCGCCTGCTAGGAGGATGTGGCCTTGTTTCACTTTGTCGACTTGTAAGAGCAGTTTCCTAAGGAAACTAGCTTGGTTAGTGTTAGGTAGGTATGTGGCAACCAGTGTATAGAGGACACAGTTTAAGCGACACACACAAATCACGTAACAACCTGCCAAGTCACAGAGACTGATGGAATTTGAGTAACAAACTCCTTTTAGTTGGGGAATTGAGACCTAGAACATATAATTGTAAACAACTTTCCAACTGACTTCTATTATGATACTTGCTTCATTCTCTAGATATCCTTTACTGAAGCAGCAGCAATGCACTACTGGGAGCTAGCTGAGCACATAAGGTGAGCCAATGACAAGAGGCTTGTATGTGCCACTAATCAGCAGCTAGCGCACCATAGTGCATTATATGCTTTGTAACAAAGGTTCCCAACAGAATAAAGCAGATTTGATAATAGAAGGAAATTGGAAAGTTGTTTAAATTTGATTCATAAAAGGTTAATTTTGACTTTGCTGTCCCTTTAATGTGTTTCTAATGACTTGTTTTACCGGTGTATAAAATAGTATAAAGTGTATGGGAAATTTCACCTTTAGCTTTATTTTTATGTAAAATAACTGTTTGCTGTTTGTAATTTATTTTCATTATTAAATTGTACACAGCCTTTAACCCCTTAATGACCACAGCACTTTTCCATTTTCTGTCCGTTTGGGACCAAGGCTATTTTTACATTTCTGCGGTGTTTGTGTTTAGCTGTAATTTTCCTCTTACTCATTTACTGTACCCACACAAATTATATACCGTTTTTCTCGCCATTAAATGGACTTTCTAAAGATACCATTATTTTCATCATATCTTATAATGTACTATAAAAAAAATATAAAATATGAGGAAAAAATGGAAAAAAAACACACTTTTTCTAACTATGACCACCAAAATCTGTTACACATCTACAACCACAAAAAAACACCCATGCTAAATAGTTTCTAAATTTTGTCCTCAGTTTAGAAATACCCAATGTTTACATGTTCTTTGCTTTTTTTGTAAGTTATAGGGCCATAAATACAAGTAGCACTTTGCTATTTCCAAACCATTATTTTTCAAAATTAGCGCTAATTACATTAGAACACTGATATCTTTCAGGAATCTCTGAATATCCATTGACATGTATATATTTTTTTTTAGTAGACATCCCAAAGTATTCATCTAGGCCCATTTTGGTATATTTCATGCCACCATTTCACCGCCAAATGCGATTAAATACAAAAAATCGTTCACTTTTTTAATAATTTTTTCACAAACTTTTGGTTTCTCACTGAAATTATTTACAAACAGCTTGTGCAATTATGGCTTAAATGGTTGTAAATTCTTCTCTGGGATCCCCTTTGTTCAGAAATAGCAGACATATATGGCTTTGGCGTTGCTTTTTAGTGGCTGCTAAATGCCACTGCGCACTACACGTGTATTATGCCCAGCAGTGAAGGGGTTAATTATGGAGCATGTAGGGAGCTTTTAGGGATAATTTTAGCTTTAGTGTAGTGTAGTAGACAACCCCAAGTATTGATCTAGGCCAATTTTGGTATATTTCATACCACCATTTCACCGCCAAATGCGATCAAATTAAAAAAAACGTTAAATTTTTCACAATTTTAGGTTTCTCACTGAAATCATTTACAAACAGCTTGTGCAATTATGGCACAAATGGTTGTAAATGCTTCTCTGGGATCCCCTTTGTTCAGAAATAGCAGACATATATGGCTTTGGCGTTGCTTTTTGGTAATTAGAAGGCCGCCAAATGCCGCTGCATTTCACACGTGTATTATGGCTAGCAGTGAAGGGGTTAATTATGTAGCTTGTAGGGAGCTTGCAGGGTTAATTTTAGCTTTAGTGTAGAGCTCAGCCTCCCACCTGAAACATGAGACCCCCTGATCCCTCCCAAACAGCTCTCTTCCCTCCCCCACCCCACAACTGTCCCCGCCATCTTAAGTACTGGCAGAAACTCTGCCAGTACTAAAATAAAAGCTATATTTGGGCTTTTTGTGTGTGTTTTTTTTTTAGCATATTTACATATGCTGCTGTGTAGGATCCCCCCTTAGCTCCCAGCCTCACTGATCCCCCACCAAACAGCTCTCTAACCCTCCCCCTCTGCCTTAATGGGCGCCATCTTGGGTACTGGCAGCTGTCTGCCAGTACCCAGTTTAGTAAAAAAATGTGCCTTTTTTTTTAAAAAAAAATGCCCTTTTCTGTAGTGTAGCTTCCCCCCCCCCCCCAAGATCAACCCCCCACCCCTTCCAGATCCCTTAGCTGTTTATTTACAGCTTTTAAAACTTTTTATTTTTTCACTTTTTTACAGTTATTTTTCTGTAGTGTAGCGGTTCCCTCCCGCTCCCGCCCCGTGGACGCGCCCGCCCGCCGCCCCCCCCGTGCACACGCGCGCTCCCATGCGCGCTCCCACCTGTCCCGCCCCCGATCCCGCCCCTCTCCACTCCAATCGGCGCATCGATGGCCGCCCACCCGCCTCCCAGACTTGCTCCCACCCACCAACGATACCGGCCACCGATGTCCGGTGCAGAGAGGGCCACAGAGTGGCTCTCTCTGCATCGGATGGCCAAGGGGGGTTATTGCAGGATGCCTCCATATCGAGGCATCACTGCAATAACCAGAAAGCAGCTGGAAGCGAGCAGGATCGCTTCCAGCTGCTTTCCAGACCAAGGACGTACGCCACACGTCCTCGGTCATTAACTGTATTTTTTTTTGAGGACGTGTGGCGTTCGTCCTTGGTCATTAAGGGGTTAAATGACTTGAGGCTCCGACTCCTACTTAGCATATGCAGGAGTTCACATTATATAAACATATGAGTGTTATTGGCTGATAGCTATCACATGGTACAGGTGCAGAACATTTATCAGAAAACAATCTACTTCTCTTTTAAATTTCATAGTAAGTTTTATTGCATTGTATTTGTATTATGCATCTGTGTTTTTGTAATTCTTTATTTTTTGATCCTATTAACCCCTTAATGACAACTGACGTACCAGGTACGTCATGCAAAAACTAACAGTTAATGACAATGGACGTACCTGGTATGTCAGTTGTCTAACAGAGTGCTGGAAGCGATCACAAATGCTTCCAGCAGCTCTGAGGGTATTGCAGTGATGCCTCGATATGGAGGCATCCTGCAATACCACTTTACAAGCCTCAGATGCAGAGAGAGCCACTCTGTGGCCCTCTCTGCACCGGTAGCGATGGTGCCAGTGTCCGGGTGTGAGGGTGCGTGCGCATGCGCATGCGCGTGCATGAGGGGTGAGTGTGCACGTGAACGTGCATGGGCGCGTGCACGTGCGCACATTAGCCACACTGACACCAATGAATGAGGGCAGAAAGGGATTAAAAGGTAAAAAAATTTTTTTTAATATAAAAGGATCTGGGAGGGGGAGGGGGTGGGGGGTATTGTGGGGGGGCTGCTACACTACAGAAATAGTTTTTAAGTTAAAAATAAAATAAAAATACTTTTTGGGGGATTTTTGGGGCAAAAATGGGTACTGGCAGACAGCTGCCAGTACCCAAGATGGCGGTAATTAGGTAGGGGAGAGGGTTAGAGAGCTGGAGGGGGGATCAGGGAGGTTGGGGCTAAGGCAGGGGTCCATCACAGCTAAAATATTTTATTATTTTTATTTAAAAAAACCCAAAAAACTCTTTAGTACTGGCAGACTTTCTGCCAGTACTTAAGATGGCGGGAACAATTGTGGGGTGGGGGAGGGAAGAGAGCTGTTTGGGAGGGATCAGGGGGTGGGATGTGTCAGGTGGGAGTCTGATCTCTAAAATTAACCCTGCAAGCTCCCTACAAGCTACCTAATTTAACCCCTTCACTGCTGGGCATAATTAACGTGTGGTGCGAAGCAGCATTTAGCGGCCTTCTAATTACCAAAAAGCAACGCCAAAGCCATATAAGTCTGCTATTTCTGAACAAAGGGGATCCCAGAGAAGCTTTTACAACAATTTCTGCCATAATAGCACAAGCTGTTTGTAAATAATTTCAGTGAGAAACCTAAAATTGTGAAAATGTAAAGTTTTTTTTTTTATTTGCTCGCATTTGGCGGTGAAATGGTGGCATAAAATATACCAAAATGGGCCTAGATCAATACTTGGGGTTGTGTACTACACTACACTAAAGCTAAAATTAACCCTACAAGCTCCCTAATTAACCCCTTCACTCCTGGGCATAAAACACGTGTGGTGCGAAGCGGCATTTAGCGGCCTTCTAATTACCAAAAAGCAACCTCAAAGCCATATAAGTCTGCTATTTCTGAAAAAAGGGGATCCCAGAGAATCCCAGAGAAGCAACCGTTTGTGCCATAATTGCAGAAGCTGTTTGTAAATAATTTCAGTGGGAAACCTAAAGTTTGTGACAAATTTTGTGAAAAAGTGAACTTTTTTTTTTTTTGATCGTATTTGGCGGTGAAATGGTGGCATGAAAGATACCAAAATGGTCCTAGATCAATACTTTGGGTTGTCTTCTAAAAAAAAATATATACATGTCAAGGGATATTCAGGTATTCCTGACAGATATCAGTGTTCCAATGTAACTAGCGCTAATTTTGAAAAAAAGTGGTTTGGAAATAGCGCTACTTGTATTTATTGCCCCATTAATTGCAAAAAAAGCAAAGAACGTGTAAACATTGGGTATTTCTAAACTCAGGACAAAATTTAGAAACTATTTAGCATGGGTGTTTTTTGGTGATTGTAGATGTGTAACATATTTTGGGGGTCAAAGTTAGAAAAAGTGTGTGTTTTTCCATTTTTTCCTCATATTTTTTTTTTTTTTTTTTTTTAGTAAATTATAAGACATGATGAAAATAATGGTATCTTTAGAAAGTCCATTTAATGGCGAGAAAAACGGTATATAATATGTTTGGGTACAGTAAATGAGTAAGAGGAAAATTACAGCTAAACACAAACACTGCAGAAATGTAAAAATAGCCATTGTCATTAAGGGTAAGAAAATTGAAAAATGGTCCGGTTATTAAGGGGTTAAATGGACTGAATTTGCCAAAAGAACATCTCTTTATATTATCTTTCTATGTAAACCAAAAAATCTTTATTTTCTTAATTCTATCCAAGAAAACAATTGAAAGCAATTTAAATTAACATTTTAGAGAACATTATCCACACGCACCTTGTTTAATGGATCCCTATAACTTGTTTTCATCAGTAATTTAGTTTACTATGATGTAGTAATGTTTACTTTCTATGTCATGCTTTTTTAATTTGTGATTTACAGGTAAATAACTTTAAAAATAGAAAACTGAAGACAATTTTGAGTATAAAACAATCTTTTTTTTATTTAGATGTATTATATTATAAATGAATAAACATTCTTATTTTTTTATTCCATTTCTTTTCATGTAGACAAACACGTCAATAGTTCATATCTATCCTTCACTACAGTCTTAGACACCAATGACTATTCACAAACATTGGGGATATCACAGCAGATATTTAAAGAAGATGGTGAATTATCAGGAACTGGGCAGCAATCACTATGTACGGAGAGTAATTTAGTCATCAAACAAGAGGACAACATTGATGCCTTATCTAGTGAAATTATTATCCCTGAGGATAAACCACACACATTTACTGAGTTTTCAAAACATATTAAAGAAGGGAAAAGTCTACAGTCTAGCCAAATGATTCATACAAAGGAGAAACATTTTCAATGTACAGAATGTGAGAAAAGCTTTAAATGGAAGTCTCCTCTACTAGAACACTACAAAATTCACACCGGTGAGAAACCATACACATGTTCTGAGTGCTGCAAATGTTTTACACAAATGAATTATCTGAAAACTCATAAAAAGATTCACACAGGAGAAAAGCCTTTCACATGTACAGAGTGTGGAAAAAGTTTTACACAAAAGAGTGATCTGAAAAAGCATGAAAGGAGTCACACAGGAGAAAAGCCTTTCACATGTACAGAGTGTGGGAAAAGTTTTACACAAAAGAGTGATCTGAAAAAGCATGAAAGGATTCACACAGGAGAAAAGCCTTTCACATGTACAGAATGTGGAAAACGTTTTATGCACATGAGTCATCTGAAATATCATAAAATGATTCACACTGGAGAAAAGTCATTCACATGTACAGAGTGTGGGAAAAGTTTTACACAAAAGAGTGATCTGAAAAAGCATGAAAGGATTCACACAGGAGAAAAGCCTTTCAAATGTACAGAGTGTGGAAAATGTTTTATGCACATGAGTGATCTGAAATCTCATGAAATGATTCACACAGGAGAAAAGCCTTTCAAATGTACAGAGTGTGGAAAATGTTTTATGCACATGAGTGCTCTGAAATCTCATGAAAGGATTCACACAGGAGAAAAGCCTTTCAGATGTACAGAGTGTGGAAAAAGTTTTACACAAAAGAGTCATCTGAAAACTCATGAAAGGATTCACACAGGAGTAAAGCTTTTCAAATGTACAGAGTGTGGAAAATGTTTTATGCACATGAGTGATCTGAAATCTCATGAAAGGATTCACACAGGAGAAAAGCCTTTCACATGTACAGAGTGTGGACTAAGTTTTATACAAAAGAGTGATCTGAAAAAGCATGAAAGGATTCACACAGGAGAAAAGACTCTCACATGTACAGAGTGTGGAAAAAGTTTTATGCACATGAGTCATCTGAAATATCATAAAATGATTCACACAGGAGAAAAGTCATGCACATGTACAGAGTGTGGAAAAAGTTTTACAAAAAAGAGTGATCTGAAAAAGCATGAAAGGATTCACACAGGAGAAAAGCCTTTCACATGTACAGAGTGTGGAAAAAGTTTTACACAAATAAGTAGTCTGAAAAATCATGAAAGGATTCACACAGGAGAAAAGCCTTTCACATGTACAGAGTGTGGAAAAAGTTTTACACAAAAGAGTGACTTGAAAAAGCATGAAAGGATTCACACAGGAGAAAAGCCTTTCACATGTACAGAGTGTGGGAAAAGTTTTACACGAATGGGTAATCTGAAAACTCACGAAAGGATTCACAAGGGAAGAAACCTTTCACATGTTTAGAAAGTGGAAAAAAGGTTTATTATTGAAATCGGGTATCACAAAACACCAAATATTTACACACAAATAAACTTTATAAACACAGTGTGCAAACCTTTTTACAATTATCATAAAGAAGACAAACTCTCTAAATAGAAGCATCAAAAAGGATGATATTGTGAAAGAAACACTGGGGGACACTATCGTGACCCCACAAAAGCCAGGGATTTCAGCACTCGAGTTACTTGTATGAAATAACTTAGTCAATCACTCATATTTGGATAAATCAAAAAATAAAACTTATTTTGGTCATTTTCACTCCGGTGCAAATTACGCAACAGCTGGGTCCCCTAAATGAAACCTTATACGTATTAGATGCAAAATCCTTTATTATGTGCAAATAATCTTATACATCTTACATACACTATGTAAAGTGAATAGACAAAAGCTGGCCAGCTCACATATGGTTAACTCGATACAAAAAATATTCAAATTTAACGCTAAATTGCAACACCCCTGCCAGAGGGTAGCCCTGCACTCCCACAGGAATCTGCTACCATAGGTAATAAATGGGGATCCATGCAACTTTCTTTTCACAGTTAAATGGCAACACCTCTCTGAGGATAACCCAATAAATATTGGAAATCTGTTATCATGAGATAATCACCTGAGGATCTATGCCAAAAATTTGTTAACACTGTATCATTGAAGCAATCTTGTATAAATAATACATAAATCACATTTTTTACGCACTATATAAAGTGAACAACTCTCCAACCAGAGGGTAGCACTAATTTCTCAATAAAGGTTTAAGCTACCTTGGAGACTTATTAGGATCTATGTTCAAATTATAATAAATGCGTAATTACAGCCACATATAAAGACACACTTTAACTTTGCAAAGTAGCAACGTAAACCGTTACAAATAAACTTCTTATGTAACTTGTTAATAACATGTCAGTTCCAATCCTGCACTGTTTAGGTTATAGTGCATAATGTTGTTAACCACTTATTTCCATAGAAAGTGCTTTGCATTTGTAAAAACGTATATAACAACTTTAAGGACCTTGGATGTGGAGGATTCCTTAACACAAACAAGATATAGTAATGTATTAATGGACTTACAAGTTCACGTTTTTACAAATGCAAAGCACTTTCTATGGATTTGATTTTCTTTTTAAAGACACGAGTCCACGGATTTCATCCTTACTTGTGGGATTTCACCTCCTGGTCAGCAGGAGGAGGCAAAGTGCACCACAGCAGAGCTGATATATATAGCTCCTCTCTTCCCTCCCACTCTAGTCATTCCCTTTGCCTACGTTAGTAATAGGTAGAGGTAAAGTGAGGTGTTAGAATTTGTTTCTTCAATCAAGAGTTTTTTTATTTTTAAAGCAGTGCCAGAGAGTGCTGCTTTGTTCTGGGGTGTAGCCTAGTCCATATTAGTCTCTACAGTTGAGCTTTTTGGTGGCTTTAGAGCAGTAGGTACTGGTGGGACATAATTCTCACTGCACCTCCCATTTATGCTGCCCTAATCCAGATAGCCTAAGCGCATGTAACTCAGGCTTCTCTTTCTCCACAGGGCTATGGGAGGGAGAGGACCTCTTAAACCTGCTGGACTGTCCTGCTGTCGGACAGTATTCAAAGTAAGTGCTAACTTTGTTTATTCTGGGAGAAAACATAGACTTAGAGAAAAGTGGGCACTTTATCTTTATGGAATTTTACATAAGGAGGCTGGGATTTGTTTTCTCCAACATAGGTGTGTCCGGTCCACGGCGTCATCCTTACTTGTGGGATATTCTCTTCCCCAACAGGAAATGGCAAAGAGCCCAGCAAAGCTGGTCACATGATCCCTCCTAGGCTCCGCCTACCCCAGTCATTCTCTTTGCCGTTGTACAGGCAACATCTCCACGGAGATGGCTTAGAGTTTTTTAGTGTTTAACTGTAGTTTTTCATTATTCAATCAAGAGTTTGTTATTTTCAAATAGTGCTGGTACGTACTATTTACTCAGAAACAGAAAAGAGATGAAGAATTCTGTTTGTATGAGGAAAATGATTTTAGCAACCGTAACTAAAATCCATGGCTGTTCCACACAGGACTGTTGAGAGCAATTAACTTCAGTTGGGGGAACAGTTTGCAGTCCTTTGCTGCTTGAGGTATGACACATTCTAACAAGACGATGTAATGCTGGAAGCTGTCATTTTCCCTATGGGATCCGGTAAGCCATGTTTATTACGATTGTAAATAAGGGCTTCACAAGGGCTTATTTAGACTGTAGACCTTTTTTGGGCTAAATCGATTGATATTAACACTTATTTAGCCTTGAGGAATCATTTATTCTGGGTATTTTGATATAATAATATCGGCAGGCACTGTTTTAGACACCTTATTCTTTAGGGGCTTTCCCAAAGCATAGGCAGAGTCTCATTTTCGCGCCGGTGTTGCGCACTTGTTTTTGAGAGGCATGGCATGCAGTCGCATGTGAGAGGAGCTCTGATACTTATAAAAGACTTCTGAAGGCGTCATTTGGTATCGTATTCCCCTTTGGGTTTGGTTGGGTCTCAGCAAAGCAGATACCAGGGACTGTAAAGGGGTTAAAGCTTAAAACGGCTCCGGTTCCGTTATTTTAAGGGTTAAAGCTTCCAAAATTGGTGTGCAATATTTTCAAGGCTTTAAGACACTGTGGTGAAAGTTTGGTGAATTTTGAACAATTCCTTCATGTTTTTTCGCAATTGCAGTAATAAAGTGTGTTCAGTTTAAAATTTAAAGTGACAGTAACGGTTTTATTTCAAAACGTTTTTTGTACTTTCTTATCAAGTTTATGCCTGTTTAACATGTCTGAACTACCAGATAGACTGTGTTCTGAATGTGGGGAAGCCAGAATTCCTATTCATTTAAATAAATGTGATTTATGTGATAATGACAATGATGCCCAAGATGATTCCTCAAGTGAGGGGAGTAAGCATGGTACTGCATCATTCCCTCCTTCGTCTACACGAGTCTTGCCCACTCAGGAGGCCCCTAGTACATCTAGCGCGCCAATACTCCTTACTATGCAACAATTAACGGCTGTAATGGATAATTCTGTCAAAAACATTCTAGCCAAAATGAACCCTTGTCAGCGTAAGCGTGGATGCTCTGTTTTAGTTACTGAAGAGCATGACGACGCTGATATTAATATCTCTGAAGGGCCCCTAACCCAATCTGAGGGGGCCAGGGAGGTTTTGTCTGAGGGAGAAATTACTGATTTAGGGAACATTTCTCAGCAGGCTGAATCTGATGTGATTACTTTTAAATTTAAATTGGAACATCTCCGCATTTTGCTTAAGGAGGTATTATCCACTCTGGATGATTGTGAAAATTTGGTCATCCCAGAGAAACTATGTAAAATGGACAAGTTCCTAGAGGTGCCGGGGCTCCCAGAAGCTTTTCCTATACCCAAGCGGGTGGCGGACATTGTTAATAAAGAATGGGAAAGGCCCGGTATTCCTTTCGTCCCTCCCCCCATATTTAAAAAATTGTTTCCTATGGTCGACCCCAGAAAGGACTTATGGCAGTCAGTCCCCAAGGTCGAGGGAGCGGTTTCTACTTTAAACAAACGCACCACTATTCCCATAGAGGATAGTTGTGCTTTCAAAGATCCTATGGATAAAAAATTAGAAGGTTTGCTTAAAAAGATGTTTGTTCAGCAGGGTTACCTTCTACAACCCATTTCATGCATTGTCCCTGTCACTACAGCCGCATATTTCTGGTTTGATGAACTGATTAAGGTGCTCGATAGTGACTCTCCTCCTTATGAGGAGATTATGGACAGAGTCAATGCTCTCAAATTGGCTAATTCTTTCACTCTAGACGCCTCTTTGCAATTGGCTAAGTTAGCGGCTAAGAATTCTGGGTTTGCTATTGTGGCGCGCAGAGCGCTTTGGTTGAAATCTTGGTCGGCTGATGCGTCTTCCAAGAACAAGCTACTAAACATTCCTTTCAAGGGGAAAACGCTGTTTGGTCCTGACTTGAAAGAGATTATCTCTGATATCACTGGGGGTAAGGGCCATGCCCTTCCTCAGGATCGGCCTTTCAAGGCAAAAAATAGACCTAATTTTCGTCCCTTTCGTAAAAACGGACCAGCCCAAGGTGCTACGTCCTCTAAGCAAGAGGGTAATACTTCTCAGGCCAAGCCAGCTTGGAGACCAATGCAAGGCTGGAACAAGGGAAAGCAGGCCAAGAAACCTGCCACTGCTACCAAGACAGCATGAAATATTGGCCCCCGATCCGGGACCGGATCTGGTGGGGGGCAGACTCTCTCTCTTCGCTCAGGCTTGGGCAAGAGATGTTCTGGATCCTTGGGCGCTAGAAATAGTCTCCCAGGGTTATCTTCTGGAATTCAAGGGACTTCCCCCAAGGGGGAGGTTCCACAGGTCTCAGTTGTCTTCAGACCACATAAAAAGACAGGCGTTCTTACATTGTGTAGAAGACCTGTTAAAAATGGGAGTGATTCATCCTGTTCCATTGAGAGAACAAGGGATGGGGTTCTACTCCAATCTGTTCATAGTTCCCAAAAAAGAGGGAATGTTCAGACCAATCCTAGATCTCAAGATCTTAAACAAATTTCTCAAGGTCCCATCGTTCAAGATGGAAACCATTCGAACTATCCTTCCTTCCATCCAGGAAGGTCAATTCATGTCCACGGTGGATTTAAAGGATGCGTATCTACATATTCCTATCCACAAGGAACATCATCGGTTCCTAAGGTTTGCATTCCTAGACAAACATTACCAGTTCGTGGCGCTTCCTTTCGGATTAGCCACTGCTCCAAGGATTTTCACAAAGGTACTAGGGTCCCTTCTAGCGGTGCTAAGACCAAGGGGCATTGCAGTAGTACCTTACCTGGACGACATTCTGATTCAAGCGTCGTCCCTCCCTCGAGCAAAGGCTCACACGGACATCGTCCTGGCCTTTCTCAGATCTCACGGCTGGAAAGTGAACGTGGAAAAGAGTTCTCTATCCCCGTCAACAAGGGTTCCCTTCTTGGGAACAATTATAGACTCCTCAGAAATGAGGATTTTTCTAACAGAGGCCAGAAAGACAAAACTTCTGGACTCTTGTCGAATTCTTCATTCCGTTCCTCTTCCTTCCGTAGCTCAGTGCATGGAAGTGATCGGGTTGATGGTAGCGGCAATGGACATAGTTCCTTTTGCGCGCATTCATCTAAGACCATTACAACTGTGCATGCTCAGTCAGTGGAATGGGGACTATACAGACTTGTCTCCAAAGATACAAGTAAATCAGAGGACCAGAGACTCACTCCGTTGGTGGCTGTCCCTGGACAACCTGTCACGAGGGATGACATTCCGCAGACCAGAGTGGGTCATTGTCACGACCGACGCCAGTCTGATGGGCTGGGGCGCGGTCTGGGGATCCCTGAAAGCTCAGGGTCTTTGGTCTCGGGAAGAATCTCTTCTACCGATAAATATTCTGGAACTGAGAGCGATATTCAATGCTCTCAAGGCTTGGCCTCAGCTAGCGAGGACCAAGTTCATACGGTTTCAATCAGACAACATGACGACTGTTGCGTACATCAACCATCAGGGGGGAACAAGGAGTTCCCTAGCGATGGAAGAAGTGACCAAGATCATTCTATGGGCGGAGTCTCACTCCTGCCACCTGTCTGCTATCCACATCCCGGGAGTGGAAAATTGGGAAGCGGATTTTCTGAGTCGTCAGACATTGCATCCGGGGGAGTGGGAACTCCATCCGGAAATCTTTGCCCAAGTCACTCAACTATGGGGCATTCCAGACATGGATCTGATGGCCTCTCGTCAGAACTTCAAAGTTCCTTGCTACGGGTCCAGATCCAGGGATCCCAAGGCGGCTCTAGTGGATGCACTAGTAGCACCTTGGACCTTCAAACTAGATTATGTGTTCCCGCCGTTTCCTCTCATCCCCAGGCTGGTAGCCAGGATCAATCAGGAGAGGGCGTCGGTGATCTTGATAGCTCCTGCGTGGCCACGCAGGACTTGGTATGCAGATCTGGTGAATATGTCATCGGCTCCACCTTGGAAGCTACCTTTGAGACGAGACCTTCTTGTTCAGGGTCCGTTCGAACATCCGAATCTGGTTTCACTCCAGCTGACTGCTTGGAGATTGAACGCTTGATTTTATCGAAGCGAGGTTTCTCAGATTCTGTTATCGATACTCTTGTTCAGGCCAGAAAGCCTGTAACTAGAAAGATTTACCACAAAATTTGGAAAAAATATATCTGTTGGTGTGAATCTAAAGGATTCCCTTGGGACAAGGTTAAGATTCCTAGGATTCTATCCTTCCTTCAAGAAGGATTGGAAAAAGGATTATCGGCAAGTTCCCTGAAGGGACAGATTTCTGCCTTGTCGGTGTTACTTCACAAAAAACTGGCAGCTGTGCCAGATGTTCAAGCCTTTGTTCAGGCTCTGGTTAGAATCAAGCCTGTTTACAAACCTTTGACTCCTCCTTGGAGTCTCAATTTAGTTCTTTCAGTTCTTCAGGGGGTTCCGTTTGAACCCTTACATTCCGTTGATATTAAGTTATTATCTTGGAAAGTTTTGTTTTTAGTTGCAATTTCTTCTGCTAGAAGAGTTTCAGAATTATCTGCTCTGCAGTGTTCTCCTCCTTATCTGGTGTTCCATGCAGATAAGGTGGTTTTACGTACTAAACCTGGTTTTCTTCCAAAAGTTGTTTCTAACAAAAACATTAACCAGGAGATTATCGTACCTTCTCTGTGTCCGAAACCAGTTTCAAAGAAGGAACGCTTGTTGCACAATTTGGATGTTGTTCGCGCTCTAAAATTCTATTTAGATGCTACAAAGGATTTTAGACAAACATCTTCCTTGTTTGTTGTTTATTCAGGTAAAAGGAGAGGTCAAAAAGCAACTTCTACCTCTCTCTCTTTTTGGATTAAAAGCATCATCAGATTGGCTTACGAGACTGCCGGACGGCAGCCTCCTGAAAGAATCACAGCTCATTCCACTAGGGCTGTGGCTTCCACATGGGCCTTCAAGAACGAGGCTTCTGTTGATCAGATATGTAGGGCAGCGACTTGGTCTTCACTGCACACTTTTACCAAATTTTACAAGTTTGATACTTTTGCTTCTTCTGAGGCTATTTTTGGGAGAAAGGTTTTGCAAGCCGTGGTGCCTTCCATTTAGGTGACCTGATTTGCTCCCTCCCTTCATCCGTGTCCTAAAGCTTTGGTATTGGTTCCCACAAGTAAGGATGACGCCGTGGACCGGACACACCTATGTTGGAGAAAACAGAATTTATGTTTACCTGATAAATTTCTTTCTCCAACGGTGTGTCCGGTCCACGGCCCGCCCTGGTTTTTTAATCAGGTCTGATAATTTATTTTCTTTAACTACAGTCACCACGGTACCATATGGTTTCTCCTATGCTATTATTCCTCCTTAACGTCGGTCGAATGACTGGGGTAGGCGGAGCCTAGGAGGGATCATGTGACCAGCTTTGCTGGGCTCTTTGCCATTTCCTGTTGGGGAAGAGAATATCCCACAAGTAAGGATGACGCCGTGGACCGGACACACCGTTGGAGAAAGAAATTTATCAGGTAAACATAAATTCTGTTTTTATTATGCAGCTCTTATGTTGGGACATTATTTCCCTCTTGGAATGAAGAGGTTTTTATTATTGGCAGCTACAGGTGCAGGCACTGGGGCTGGGAGATTGTTCTATCATGTTGGTTCTGTTTTTTCACTAAGTCCCGGTCGGGTAGTGTTTTTGAGGAGTACGCCCATGATGGGCGGGGCTTCAGTTTTGCGCGCTGGTGTTTTCTTCACTGTGCAGTTCTTAGCCGACAAGAGTGGACGTCTACGCTCTGTAGCTCTACAACTGCATGGTTATCTTAGTAATTATGCAGGTGGTTGTAGCGCTATTGTTCCCCTGAACTTCCAGATCATTTAAGTATCGAGTGAGACCAGGAAAGGAGTTCGTTTGGCAGGTGGGCACCTCAGCAGAATTGCTGAGGTGTAGAAGTGTCTGAATACAGCTTAGTATAACTGCTGGGATACGCTCTTTTTAACACAGTAAAAGAGTTGCGGTTTTATTTAAAGGCACAGTATCGTTTTTCTTTTTTTTTTGTTACTTTTTTTTGGCATCAAATTTTATGGGATAATTTGATTATTTTTTTCTATGCACTTATTTTTCCTTTGGGAGATTTAGTGTTATTTTGTAATTTCTTAAAGTGACAGTATCATTTAAAAAAAAAAAAAAAAAATGTTTGTCTGTTATTGTGTTTTGAGTTGGACTTAGAAGCTGTTACTTGCTCCATGTGTTTGGATGCCAATGTGGAACCACCAATTCCTTTCTGACCTTCATTTATTGAAAGGTCTTTACATTATAAAGAAAAGATTTTTTCATGAGCAAGATTTTTCTAAAGCGGATGATTCTCAGGAGTCTAATGCTGAGTTTCAGAGTAGGCCACAGCTTTCTCCCCAAGCATCCCATGATTTAACGCCCGCTCAAGCAGTGCCCTGTACTTCTACTCCAGAGATTGCTGGAATTACTTTAATCAATTTCTGATGCGTTGTCTGCTTTTCCTATACCACAAGGCAAACGTAAAAGGAAGGACAACCACGTAGTAAATTATGTTTCTGATACTGTGGTGGCAATCTCGGAGTTACCCTCCCAAGGAACTGAGTTGGAGGGTATGGAGGTTCTATCAGAAGGCAAAGTTTCAGACTCTGAAGGTTCATTACCTTTGACTGATTCAGAGGTTGTTTCTTTCAGGTTTAAACTAGAACATCTCCGTCTGTTGCTCAGGAAGGTTTTAGTTACTCTAGATGACTGTGATTCTACAGTAGTGGTCGAGTAAGTTGGATAGATATTTTGAGGTTCCTTCTTACTCTGACGTTTTTCCAGTACCAAATCGGACTTCAGAGATCATTTTCAAGGAATGGGAGAGATCAGGTATTCCTTTTTCTCCGTCTCCTGTTTTCAAGAAAATGTTAGGGAAACTTGACAGACGGTGCCTACTCTAGCTAAGCGAACTACTATTCCAATTGAGGATAGTTGTGCTTTTAAAGATCCCATGGACAAGAAGTTGGAGGGTCTACTTAAAAAGATTTATGTTCACCAGGGTCTGTTATTACAGCCGGCTGCGTGCATTGCTAAGGTAACTAGTGCAGCAGCTTATTGGTTTGATGCTCTGTCTGAATCTCTCAGAACTGAAACCACTTTAGAGGAGATTCAAGATAGGATTAAAGCTCTGAAGTTAGCTAATGCCTTTATTACAGATGCTTCTCTGCAAATTACTAAATTAGCAGCTAAAAGTTCAGGTTTTTCTATTATAGCTCGCAGAGCCTTATGGTTAAAACCTTGGTCTGCAGATGTGTCATTCAAGTCTAAACTTCTAGCTATTCCTTACAAGGGAAAGACCTTGTTTGGACTGGGCCTGAAGGAAATTATTTCTGATATCTCGGGAGGTAAGGGTCATCTCCTTCCTCAGGATAAGAGAAATAAACAAAAAGCACGACAAAGTAATTTCCATTTCTTTTGTAATTTCAAGGGAAATTCTTTCTCTTCTTCCTCTAAAGAAGAAGGAAACTATTCGCAATCTAAGTCTACTTGGAGACCCAACCAGCCTTGGAACAAGGGTAAGCAGTCCAAGAAGTCTGCTGCTGACTCTAAAACAGCATGAAGGGCATGCCACCAATCCTGGACCGGATCTTGTGTGGGGCAGACTTACTTTCTTTGTTTATATATAGCCTTACAGCAAAGTAAGGGGGGAGCTAGTGATAATATAGATAATGATATTAATCTATATACTCTTTAAAAAATGCAAATTGGTAATTGTGTATACAATACAGATAAAAAAATAAAACAAAATAAGAGAAAACTGAAATAAAATCCTCTCAAATGAGGGAAGTCCAAATATAATTACAAAATCAAGGCAAAAATGAGTCCTTTTCAAAACCAAGTGGAAAAGCCCTGTGGTGGCTGCCTCCTCCTCGCCGACTGGTCCGGGTATAACTATGAGGAATAGAAGAAAATAGAGGGGCGCCTCATGTGTAGGATCAACAGATATAAAAATCAGTGATAACAGTAGTAGAGCCAAATGGGTACTCACACACTTCACAAGCACACCAATGTGCTGGTAGTAGCAGGCTGCAGATTCAAATAGGTGTGGCAGCTCACCTCTCAGGTAGTACTGTGATGCTGGAGATGGAAAAGGAGACACAGAAAAAAAGCACTACATGTGCAGACTGTTAAAAATATAACAAACAATATTTTCAGTGGTACAGATGGTTACTCACATATTCCATGAGCACACTTATGTGCTGGTAGAAACAAGCTGCAAATTTTAGGCAGGTGTAGCAGCTCATCCCAGATCAGATTTCTTAATGCTGTAATCAAATGGCTCCAATAGGTAACACAAAGTCCCAAAAAGGTAGAGAGACTCTTATGTATCAGCAGGGCAGTAGGTAGGTAAAGATATCCACTCAAAGGCGTATTTCCAGTAAAATACACATATTTATTAAAAAAAAAAAAAGTTAAAAAACACAACAGAACAATTGCTGTGTTAGGTGGATAAAAAAGGGGTTAACAGTGACCCCAATAATGCTTTTTTTGTCTAAGGTGGCTAGTCTCCTAATTACAAGATGTTAAGGAAATCCAATGTACTTATATATGCAAGAAAACTGTCTATTTGTTGTTTATAATATACATGTATATTTACAAAAGACTAGCTTTCTATCTGATATACGTATGTGTATAAGTGTAAGGGGGATTTTCTTTCTATTCCATCTATTTTATAGATCTCCCAACAGTGATAGTCTATTCCTATACTATATATGTTATATGGCTCATCTATCAGTAATATTTCCCTATATTAATTCCCTATATTAATTGGCCGGGGTGCATATGAATTTTAACCTCTGTGGGGGGTTTTTCTCCTATATCTAGAAATATTCATAGCTGTAAACTTTTTACAAAATAATCTGTCCTCTTAATAATATGTCCTAACGTTGTACTTTATAGGTAATAATGGGGGTTTCTATACTACGGTAATTTTACCAATGCTGCACTCCACAAGCAGCATATATGAAATTTACAGCGAAACATTAACCCAATATTGACTTGGCTCAACTAAATGGTATGCACTGTATTATAAATAGTGCCCTAGTGTTCCGATTTCTTTAGATAAATTTGTAATTTTTATAATTACATAGTATATTCGATCCCAAAATGTGATAAAAATTACACATAATAAATATCAAAATAAACCACGATTGTGGAGCAAAACAGTCTAAAATCTAGTATTTAACCCTTTCATGACAGGGTTAAAGTGTCTACATCGGAACACCTGTTCCGATGTAGACAAATTGAAACTACGCGATCGTGCATACGATCGCGAGATTTCAATTATTGGATCGCATCTGGGGGGCGTCCCTACAACCCTAGGAACGCCCTCCAGACCGCGATCAAGTCCTTGAAGCACAGAAGGCTTCAGGACAGCCGTTTGTTATGACGTTCTATTCCGTCATAACGGCTTTAAAGCCCAGTGTAAATATGACGGAATAGAACGGCATAACGGCGTTAAAAGGTTAAATACAAAAAATAAAATTTATGTTGATAAATCTAGGAGTAATGCATAAAGTAGCATATGGTGAATATTAATATGGTGTATAATATAACATAATATGTCTCAAAGTGTGATGTTGCAACTAAATGTGACAGTAATATAAAGGTGATTAGACCATCTAATGTGAAAAAAATGTGTCAAGATAATCTATTTATAAATTCAAAGAAAATACTTATTCACTAAAGATTAAAACTGTAACTAAAAAGTATTAATACTAAAGTGATTCCTAACTCTAAGTGTCCTCTATATGGGAAAAAAAAATAAAAAAAAATAAATAAAAAATAAATCAAATAAAAATAAAAATAAATAAATAATAAAAATAAAACTGAGTGTTGTGTAAATATATATTAATAATAATGAAACAACCACACCTGTAATTCGGTTATTAATTTATTCAATTATTAGCATTATTGGGGTCACTGTTAACCCCTTTTTTATCCACCTAACACAGCAATTGTTCTGTTGTGTTTTTTAACTTTTTTTTTTTTAATAAATATGTGTATTTTACTGGAAATACGCCTTTGAGTGGATATCTTTACCTACCTACTGCCCTGCTGATACATAAGAGTCTCTCTACCTTTTTGGGACTTTGTGTTACCTATTGGAGCCATTTGATTACAGCATTAAGAAATCTGATCTGGGGTGAGCTGCTACACCTGCCTAAAATTTGCAGCTTGTTTCTACCAGCACATAAGTGTGCTCATGGAATATGTGAGTAACCATCTGTACCACTGAAAATATTGTTTGTTATATTTTTAACAGTCTGCACATGTAGTGCTTTTTTTCTGTGTCTCCTTTTCCATCTCCAGCATCACAGTACTACCTGAGAGGTGAGCTGCCACACCTATTTGAATCTGCAGCCTGCTACTACCAGCACATTGGTGTGCTTGTGAAGTGTGTGAGTACCCATTTGGCTCTACTACTGTTATCACTGATTTTTATATCTGTTGATCCTACACATGAGGCGCCCCTCTATTTTCTTCTATTCCTCTTACTTTCTTTGTTCAGGCTTGGGTGCGAGACGTGCAGGATCCCTGGGTTATAGAGATAGTGTCTCAGGGATACAAACTAGAGTTCAAGAATTTTCCTCCCAGAGGAAGATTTCTTCTTTCAAGATTATCTGCAAACCAGATACAAAAAGAGGCATTCTTACATTGTGTAAAAGACCTCTCCTCCCTGGGAGTAATTGTTCCGGTTCCAGCACAGGAACAGGGGCAGGGGTTTTATTCAAATCTGTTTGTAGTTCCCAAAAAAGAGGGAACCTTCAGACCTATATTAGATCTCAAGAGTCTAAACAAGTTTCTCAGAGTTCCATCATTCAGGATGGAAACTATTTGGACTATTCTTCCATTGATCCAGGAGGGTCAATTTATGATGACAGTGGATTTGAAGGATGCATACCTTCATGTTCCTATCCACAGAGATCATCACAAGTTCCTAAGGTTTGTTTTTCTAGACAAACAATTTCAGTTTGTGGCTCTTCCTTTCGGGCTGGCCACGGCACCCAGATTTTTCACAAAGGTTCTGGAGTCTTTGCTGGCAGTTCTAAGACCATGGGGCATTGTGGTGGCGCCTTATCTGGAAGATATTCTGATCCAGGTACCATCTTGTCAACAAGCAGGATCCCATACTGACATTGTACTGTCCTTCCTGAGGACTCACGGGTGGAAGGTAAATCTGGAAAAGATTTCCTTAATACCGAAAGCAAGGGTGACTTTCTTGGGAACTGTAATCGATTCTATATCCATGAGGATTTTTCTGACAGAGGCCAGGAAAGCAAAGATTCTAGATACCTGTCGAGCACTTCAGTCCAATCCTCGGCCGTCAGTGGCCCAGTGCATGGATTGGATTGATGGTGGCAGTAATGGACATCATCCCGTTTGCTCGGTTTCACCTCAGACCTCTGCAGTTAAACATGCTCAGGCTGTGGAATGGAAATTATGCAGACTTGTCTCCTTGAATAACCCTGGAGCGGGAGACAAGGGATTCTCTTCTATGGTGGTTGTCTCTGGATCATCTATCCCATGGAACATGCTTTTTCAGACCTTCCTGGGTGATTGTGACAACAGATGCCAGCATTCTAGGGTGGGGAGCTGTCTGGGGTCCTCTAAAGGCTCAGGGAGTGTGGACTCCAGAAGAATCTGTTGTTCCTATAAACATTCTGGAACTGAGAGCGATCTTCAATGCTCTTCTGGCCTGGCCTCAGTTGGCCTCAGCCCAGCTCATCAGGTTTTAGACGGACAACATAACGACAGTGGC